>NW_026869336.1:0-45983 GCF_020745735.1 Hemiscyllium ocellatum
GCTCCTCAATACCTCAGAAAGAGTTCCCTCAGTACCTCAGAAGGTTATTCCTCAATAACTCAGAAAATGCTCCATCAATATCTCAGATAATGCTCCATTAATTCCACAGATAGTGCTCCCACAATACCTCAGAAAGCGCTCTCTCAGTACCTCAGATAATGCTCCCTCAGTACCTCTGAAAGTGCTCCCTCAATACCTCAGAAAGAGTTCTCTCAGTACCTCAGAAGGTTATTCCTCAATATCTCAGATAATGCTCCATTAATTCCACAGATAGTGCTCCCACAATACCTCAGAAAGCGCTCTCTCAGTACCTCAGATAATGCTCCTCAATACCTCAGAAAGAGTTCCCTCAGTACCTCAGAAACTATTCCCTCAATACCTCAGGTAGTGCTCGCTCAATACCTCAGATAGTGCTCCCTCGATACCTCAGATCGTGCTCCCTCGATACCTCAGATAGTGCTCCCTCGATACCTCAGATAGTGCACCATCGATACCTCAGATAGTGCACCCTCGATACCTCAAAAATGCTACCTCAATTCCTCAGAAAGTGCTTCTCCTATATTTCAGATAGTGCTCCCACAGTACCTCAGAAAGTGCTACCTCAGTGCCACAGAAAGTGATCCCTCAATACCTCAGAAACTGCCTCCTCAATACCTCAGCTGGCTCTCCATCAGTACCTCAGAAAGTGCTCCCTCAGTACCTCAGTACCTCAGAAAGTGCTCCCTCAGTACCTCTGTACCTCAGAAAGTGCTCCCTCGATACCTCAGATAGTGCACCCTCGATACCTCAGATAGTGCACCCTCGATACCTCAGATAGTGCACCATCGATACCTCAGATAGTGCACCGATACCTCAGATAGTGCACCATCGATACCTCAGATAGTGCACCATCGATACCTCAGATAGTGCACCATCGATACCTCAAAAAATGCTACCTCAATTCCTCAGAAAGTGCTCCTCCTATATTTCAGATAGTGCTCAGAAAGTGCACTCTCAATACCTCAGAAAGTTCTCCCTCAGTACTCCAAAATTTGTTCCCTCAGAACCTCAGAAAGTGTTCGCTCAATATCTCAGAAAGTGCTACCTCAATCCTCAGTACATCTGAAATTGCTCCCTCAGTACATCGGAAAGTGACCCCTCAGTACATCAAAAAGTGCTCTCTTAATACCTCAGACAGTGTGACCTCAATACCTCATAATGTGCTCCCTCAGTACCACAGAAAGTGCTCCCTCACTATCTCAGAAAGTGCTCACTCAGTACCTCAGAAAGTGCTCTCTCGGCACCCAGACAGTGCTCCCTCAATACCTCAGATGCTCTCCCTCAGTACCTCAGGTACTTCTCCCTCAATACCTCAGAAATTACTCCCACAGTACCTCAGATAGTTCGTCCTCAGTACCTCAGAAAGTGCTCCCTCAATTCCTCAGATAGTTCTCCCTCAGTACCTCAGATAGTTCTCCCTCAGTATCTCAAACTGCTCCCTCAATACCTCAGAAAGTGCCCCTCAATACCTCAGACAGTGCTCCCTAAGTACCACAGAAAGTTCTCCCTCAGTACCTCAGAAAATGCTCCGTCAGGACATCAGAAAGTGCTCCCTCAGTTCCGCAGATGGTTCTCCCTCAATACCTCAAATAGTTCTCCCTCAGTACCTCAGAAAGTGCTCACTCAATACCTCAGATAATTCTCCCTCATTCCTCAGAATGTGCTCCCTCTAGACTTCTGAAAGTGCTCCCTCAATACATCAGAAAGTGATCCCTCAATACTCAGAAAGTGCTTCCTCAGTACCTCAGATAGTGTTCCCTCAGTACCTCAGAAATTGCTCCCTCAATATTTCAGAAAGTTCACCCACTATACATCAGATAATGCTCCCTCAATCCTCAGATAGTGCTCCCGCAGTACACCAGAAAATGCTCCCTCAATATCTCAGATAATGGTCCCTCAATTCCTCAGATAGTGCTCCCTCAATATCTCAGAATGTGCTCCCTCAGTACCTCTGATAGTGCACCCTCAGTACCTCAGAAATTGCTCCCTCAATACCACATAATGTGCTCCATCAATTCCTCAGATAGTTCTCCCTCAGTACCTCAGAGAACTCTCCCTCAGTACCTCAGAACGTGATCCCTCAGTACCTCAGATAGTGCTCCCTCAGTACCTCAGAAAGTTTTCCCTCAGGACCTCAGAAAGTTTTCCCTCAGGACCTCAGAAAGTGCTCTCTCAGCACGTGAGAAAGACCTCCCTCAGTACCCCAGAAACCACCTCCTCAATAGCTCTCATGGCTCTCCCTCACAAACTCAGGTAGTTCTCCTCAGTAACACAGAAAGTGCTCCCTGAATTCCTCAGAACGTACCACCTCAATACCTCTGACAGCGCTCCCTCAGTACCTCAGATAGTACTCCCGCAATACATCAGGAAGTGCTCCCTCAATACCTCAAAAATGTTGCCTCATTTCCTCAGAAAGTGCGAACTCAGTACCTCAGAAAGTGCGAACTCAGTACCTCAGAAAGTGCGAACTCAGTACATCAGAAAGTGCGAACTCAGTACATCAGAAAGTGCGAACTCAGTACCTCAGAAAGTACTCCCTGAATACCTCAGGAAGTACCACCTCAATACCTCAGACAGCACTCCCTCAGTACCTCAGATAGTTCTCCCTCAGTCCCTCAGATAGTACTCCCTCAATACCTCAGGAAGTGCTCCCTCAATACCTAAGATACTTCTCCCTCAATACCTCAGAAAGTGCTCCTCAATATCTCAGATAGTTCTCCATCAATACCTGTTCATGTGCTCCCTCAATACGTCTGAAAGTGCTCCTTCAACACATCTGAAAGTGATCCCACAGTACCTCAGAAAGTGCTCCCTCAGTACCCCACAAACTGCCTCCTCAATACCTCAGATGGCTCTCGCTCAGTACCTCAGGTAGTTCTTCCTCAATACCTTAAATAGTTCTCCCTCAGTACCTCACAAAGTGCTCCCTTTATACCTCAGATAGTTCTCCCTCAATACCTCAAATACTTCTCCATCAGTACCTCAGAAAGGGCTTCCTCAATACACCTGAAATTGCTCACTCAGTACCTCAAAGTGCCCCCTCAGTATCTCAAAAAGTGCTCTCTTAATACCACAGACAGTGCTACCTCAATACCTCATAACGTGCTCTCTCAGTACCACAGGTAGTGCTCGCTTACTACCTCAGAAAGTGCTCCCTCAATCCCTCAAAAAGTGCTGCCTCAGTACCTCAGACATTGATCCCTCAATACCTCAGAAAGTGTTCTCTTAATATCTAAAAACGTGCTCCGTCTATATCTCAGAAAGTGCTCCCTCAATCCTTCAGAAAGTCTCCCTCTGTATCTCAGAAAATGCTCCCTCAATACCTCAAGAAGTGCTCCCTCAGTACCCCAGAAACTGCCTCCTCAATACCTCAGATGGCTCTCCATCAGTACCTGAGGTATTTCTCCCTCAATACCTCAAATAAGTCTCCCTCAGTACCTCACAATGTACTCCCTCAATACCTCAGATAGTTCTCCCTCAATACCTCAGAAAGTGCTCCCGCAATACCTCAGAAAGGTCTCCCTCAATACTTCAAATAGTTCTCCCTCAATACCTCAGAAAGTGCTCCCTCAGTACATCAGAAAATGATCCCACAGAACATCAGATAGTGCTCCCTCAGTACCTCAAATACTGCTCCCTCAGTACTTCAGATAGTTCTCCCTCAGTAACTCAGATCATGCTCCCTCATGACCTCAGACAGTGCTCCCCCAAATAACCTCAGAAAGTGCTCTCTCAGTTCCTCAGAAAGTGCTACCACAATACATCAGAAAATGCTCCCGCAATACCTCAGATAGTGCGCCCTCAGTACCTCAGATAGTGCTCCCTCAGTACCTCAGACAGTATCCCCTCAATACCTCAGACAGTGCTCCCTCAATACCTCAGTGTCCCCTCAATACCTCAGACAGTGTCCCCTCAATACCTCAGACAGTGTCCCCTCAATACCTCAGACAGTGTCCCCTCAGTAACTCAGACAGTGCTCCCTCAGTACCTCAGACAGTGCTCCCTCAGTACCTCAGACAGTGCTCCCTCAGTACCTCAGAAAATGCTCCGGCAATATCTCAGAAAGTGTTCCCTCAATACGTAAGAATGCGCTCCCTCAATACCTCAGAAAGTGCTCCCTCAGTACCTCAGGAAGTGCTCCCTCAGTACTTCAGATAACACTTTCTCAATTCCCCAGATAGGTCTCCCTCAGTACCCCAGAAACCGCCTCCTCAATAGCTCTCATGGCTCTCCCTCACTACCTCAGATAGTTCTCCCTCAGTAACTCAGAAAGTGCTCCCTGAATACCTCAGAACGTACCATCTCAATACCTCTGACAGCGCTCCCTCAGTACCTCAGATAGTTCTCTCTCAGCCCCTCAGATAGTACTCCCTCAATACATCAGGAGGTGCTCCCTCAATACCTCAAAAATGTTGCCTCATTTCCTCAGAAAGTGCTCCCTCTATACCTCAGATAGTGCTCCCTCTGTACCTCAGAAAGTGCTCCCTCAATACCTCAGGATGTGCTCCCTCAATACCTCAGGATGTGCTCCCTCAATACCTCAGATACTTCTCCCTCAATACCTCAGAAAGTGCTCCCTCAATATCTCAGATAGTTCTCCATCAATACCTGTTAATGTGCTCCCTCAATACTTCTGAAAGTGATCACTCAATACCTCAGATAGTGCTCCCACAATTACTCAGGTAGTGATCCCTCATTACCTCAGAATGTGCTATCTCAGTACTCAGAAATGCTCCCTCAAAACCTCAGAAAGTTTTCTTCAGTTCCTCAGAAAGTGCTCCCTCAGTACCTCAGATGGTTCTCCCTCAGTATCTCAGAAGGTTCTCCCTCAATACCGGAAATAGTTCTCCCACAATAACTCAAATAATACTCCCTCAGTACCTCAGATGGTTCTCCCTCAGTACCTCAGAAAGTACCCCCACAATTCCTCAGTACACCTGAAATTGCTCCCTCAGTAACTCAGTAAGTGCCCCCTCAGTACCTCAAAAAGTGCTCTCTTAATATCTCAGACAGTGCTACCTCATTACCTCATAAAGTGCTCTCTCGTTACTTCAGATAGTGCTCCCTCAATATCTCAGATAGTGCTCAATCAATACCTTAGAAAGTGTTCCCTCAGTAACTCAGAAAGTACTCCCTCAGTACCCCACAAACTGCCCCCTAAATACCTCAGATGGCTCTCGCTCAGTACCTCAGGTAGTTCTCCCTCAATACCCCAAATAGTTCTCCCTCAGTACCTCAGAAAGTGCTTCCTCAATTTCTCAGTACCTCAGAAAGTAACCCCTCAGTACCTCAAAAAGTGCTCTCTTAATACCACAGACAGTGCTACCTCAATACCTCATAAAGTGCTCTCTCAGTACCACATATAGTGCTCCCTCACTACCTCAGAAAGTGCTCCCTCAATCCCTCGAAAGTGCTGCCTCAGTACCTCAGACAATGATCCCTCAATACCTCAAAGTGCTCTCTCAATATCTAAAAAGGTGCTCCCTCTATATCTCAGAAAGTGCTCCCTCAATCCCTCAGTAAGTGCTCCCTCAATCCCTCAGTAAGTGCTCCCTCTGTATCTCAGAAAATGCTCCCTCTATACCTCAAAAAGTGCTCCCTCAGTACCCCAGGAAATGCTGCCTCAATACCTCAAATAGTTCTCCCTCAGTACCTCACAAAGTGCTCCCTCAAGACCTCAGATAGTTCTCCCTCAAGACCTCAAATAGTTCTCCCTCAAGACCTCAAATAGTTCTCCCTCAAGACCTCAAATAGTTCTCCCTCAAGACCTCAAATAGTTCTCCCTCAAGACCTCAGAAAATGCTCCCTCAATATCTCAGAAAGTGTTCCCTCAGTACCTCAGAAAGTGGTCTCTCAGCACCTCAGAAATACCCCCCTCAGTATCCCAGAAACCACCTCCTCAATACCTCAGATGGCTCTCCCTCAGTACCTCAGGTAGTTCTCCCTCAGTACCTCAGAAAGTGCTCCCTCAATACCTCAGAACGTACCACCTCAATACCTCTGACAGTGCTCCCTCAATACCACAGAAAGTGCTCCCTCAATACCTCAGAAAGTGCTCCTTCAGTACATCAGAAAACCCCCACAATACATCAGAAAGTGCTCCCTCAATACCTCAAAATTTTGCCTCATTTCCTCAGAAAGTGCTCCCTCTAAACCTGAGATAGTGCTCCCTCAGTACCTCAGAATGTGCTCCATGAATGCCTCAGAACGTACCATCTCAATACCTCTGACAGCGCTCCCTCAGTACCTCAGATAATTCTCCCTCAATCCCTCAGATAGTACTCCCTCAATATCTCAGAAAATGCTCACTCAATATCTCAGATAGTTCTCCCTCAATACCTGTTAAATTGCTCCCTCAATACGTCTGAAAGTGATCCCTCAATACCTCAGAAAGTCCTACCTCAGTACCTCAGATAGTGCTCTAAAAATTACTCAGATAGTGATCCCTCAGTACCTCAGAATGTGCTCTCTCAGTACTCAGAAATGCTCCCTCAAAACTTCAGAAAGTGTTCCTCAGTTCCTCAGAAAGTTCTCCCTCAGTACCTCAGGTGGTTCTCCCTCAGTACCTCAAATAGTTCTCCCTCAGTACCTCAGAAAGTTTTCACTCAATACCTCAGAAAGTACCCCCACAATTCCTCAGTACACCTGAAATTGATCCCTCAGTAACTCAGTAAGTGCCCCCTCAGTACCTCAGAAAGTGCTCCCTCAGTACCCCACAAACTGCCCCCTAAATAGCTCAGATGGCTCTCGCTCAGTACCTCAGGTAGTTCTCCCTCAATACCTTAAATAGTTCTCCCTCAGTACCTCACAAAGTGCTCCCTTTATGCCTCAGTACCTCAGAAAGTGCCCCCTCAGTATCTCAAAAAGTGCTCTCTTAATACCACAGACAGTGCTACCTCAATACCTCATAACGTGCTCTCTCAGTACCACAGGTAGTGCTCGTTTACTACCTCAGAAAGTGCTCCCTCAATCCCTCAAAAAGTGCTGCCTCAGTACCTCAGACAATGATCCCTCAATACCTCAGAAAGTGTTCTCTCAATATCTAAAAAGGTGCTCCGTCTATATCTCAGAAAGTGCTCCCTCAATCCTTCAGAAAGTCTCCCTCTGTATCTCAGAAAATGCTCCCTCAATACCTCAAGAAGTGCTCCCTCAGTACCCAGAAAGAGCTCCCACAGTACCTCAGAAAATGTTCCCTGAATACCAGAGAAAGTGCTCCCTCAGTATCTCAAAAAGTGCTCCCACAATACCTTAGATAGTGATCCCTCAATACCTCAGAAAGTATTCCCTCAGTTCCTCAGAAAGTGTTCCCTCAATACCACAGATAATGCTCCCTCAATTCCCCAGATAGTTCTCCCTCAGTACCTCAGGAAGTGCTTCCTCAATTCCTCAGTACAGCTGAAATTGCTCCCTCAGTACCTCAGAAAGTGCCCCCTCGGTATCTCAAAAAGTGCTCTCTTAATACCACAGACAGTGCTACCTCAATACCTCATAAAGTGCTTTCTCGGTACCTCAGATAGTGCTCCCTCAGTACCTCAGATAGTTCTCCCTCAATACCTTAGATAGTGCTCCCTCAGTACCTCAGACAGTGTCCCCTCAATACCTCAGACAGTGTCCCCTCAATACCTCAGACAGTGCTCCCTCAATACCTCAGATAGTGCTCCCTCAATACCTCAGATAGTGCTCCCTCAATACCTCAGATAGTGCTCCCTCAATACCTCAGACAGTGTCCCCTCAATACCTCAGAAAATGCTCCGGCAATATCTCAGAAAGTGTTCCCTCAATACGTAAGAAAGCGCTCCCTCAATACCACAGAAAGTGCTCCCTCAATACCTCAGAAAGTGCTCCCTCAGTACCTCACAAAGTGCTCCCTCAATACCTCAGATAGTTCTCCCACAAAACCTCAGATAGTTCTCCCTCAGTACCTCAGGTATTTCTCCCTCAAGACCTCAGACAGTGTTCTCTCAAGACCTCAGACAGTGTCCCCTCAATACCTCAGACCGTGCTCCCTCATTACCTCAGATTATGCTCCCTCAATTCCACTGCTAGTTCTCCCTCAGTACCTCAGAAAGTGCTCCCTAAATACCTCATGTAGTGCTCCCTCAGTACGTCAGAAAGTGCTCGCTCAGTACGTCAGAAAGTGCTCGCTCAGTACGTCAGAAAGTGCTCGCTCAGTACGTCAGAAAGTGCTCCCTCAGTACATCAGAAAGTGCTCCCTCAGTACATCAGAAAGTGCTCCCTCAGTACATCAGAAAGTGTCCCCCAATAACCTCAAAAAGCGCTCTCTCAGTAACTCAGAAAGTGCTTCCTCATTACTTCAGAAAGTGCTACCACAATACCTCAGATAGTGCTCCCCCAATACCTCAGAAAGTACTCCCTCAGAACCTCAGATAGTTCTCCCTAAGTACCTCAGAAAGTGCTCCATGAATACCTCAGAAAGTGCCACCTCAATATCGCAGACAGTGCTCCCGCAGCACCTCATAAAGTGCTCGCTCAGCACCTCGGATCGTTCTCCCGCAGTACCTCAGAAAGTGCTCCCTCAGTACATCAGAAAGTGCTCCCTCAGTACATCAGAAAGTGCTCCCTCAGTACATCAGAAAGTGTCCCCCAATAACCTCAAAAAGCGCTCTCTCAGTAACTCAGAAAGTGCTTCCTCATTACTTCAGAAAGTGCTACCACAATACCTCAGATAGTGCTCCCCCAATACCTCAGAAAGTACTCCCTCAGAACCTCAGATAGTTCTCCCTAAGTACCTCAGAAAGTGCTCCATGAATACCTCAGAAAGTGCCACCTCAATATCGCAGACAGTGCTCCCGCAGCACCTCATAAAGTGCTCGCTCAGCACCTCGGATCGTTCTCCCGCAGTACCTCAGAAAGTGCTCCCTCAGTACCTCAGAAAGTGCTCCCTCAGTACCTCAGATAGTTCTCCCTCAATACCTCAGAGAGTGCTCCCTCAATACCTCAGAGAGTGCTCCCTCAATACCTCAGAGAGTGCTCCCTCAATACCTCAGATAGATCTCCCTCAGTACCTGTTAAAGTGCTCCATTAATACGTCTGAAAGTACTCCCTCAATACGTCTGAAAGTGATCCCTCAACACCACAGATAGTGCTCCCACAATTACTCAGGTAGTGATCCCACAGTACCTCAGAATGTGCTCTCTCAGTACTCAGAAATGCTCCCTCAAAACCTCAGAAAGTGTTTCTCAGTTCCTCAGAAAGTGCTCCCTCAGTAGCTCAGATAGTTCTCCCTCAATACCTCAAATAGTTCTCCCACAATACCTCAAATAATACTTCCTCCGTACCTCAGAAAGTGCTCGCTCAATACCTCAGAAAGTGACCCCTCAATACCTCAGACAGTGCCCCCTCCATACCTCAGACAGTGCTCCCTCCATACCTCAGACAGTGCTCCCTCCATACCTCAGACAGTGCTCCCTCAATTCCCCAGATAGTTCTCCCTCAGTACCTCAGAAAGTGTTCCCTCAGTACCTCAGAAAATGTTCCCTCAATTCCTCAGGACATCGGAAATTGCTCCCTCAGTACTTCAGTAAGTGCCCCCTCAGTACCTCAAAAAGTGTTCTCTTAATACCTCAGATAGTGCTATCTCATTACCTCATAAAGTGCTCTCCTTACTTCAGATAGTGCTCCCTCAGTACCTCAGAAAGTGTTCCCACAGTACCTCAGAAAGCGCTCCCTCAATACCCCAGAAACTGCCTCCTCAATACCTCAGATGGCTCTCGCTCAGTACCCCAGGTAGTTATCCCTCAATACCTCAAATAGTTCTCCCTCAGTACCTCACAAAGTGCTCCCTTAGTGCACCAGATAGTTCTCCCTCAATACCTGAAACAGTTCTCCCTCAGTTCCTGACAAAGTGCTCTCTCAATACCTTAGATAGTTCTCCCTCAATACCTCAAATAGTTCTCCGTCAGTAACTCAGAAAGTGCACCCTCAGTACCTCAGAAAATGCTCCCTCAATACCTCAGAAAATGCCCCCTCAATACCTCAGAAAATGCCCCCTCAATACCTCAGAAAATGCCCCCTCAATACCTCAGACAGTGCTCCCTCAGTACCTCATAAGTGCTCCCTCAGTACCTCATAAAGTGCTCCCTCAGTATATCAGAAAGTGCTTCCTCAATACATCAGAAAGTGCTTCCTCAATACATCAGAAAGTGCTTCCTCAATACATCAGAAAGTGCTCCCTCAGTACCTCAGATAGTTCTCCCTCAATACCTCAGATAGTTCTCCCTCAATACCTCAGATAGTTCACCCTCAAAACCTCAGATAGTTCTCCCTCAGTACCTCAGATATTTCTCCCTCAGTACCTCATAATGTGCTCCCTCAGTATCTCAGAACGTGCTCCCTCAGTATCTCAGAACGTGCTCCCTCAGTACCTCAGAAAGCGCTCCCTCAGTACCTCAGAAAGCGCTCCCTCAATACCCCAGAAACTGCCTCCTCAATACCTCAGATGGCTATCCCTCAGTACCTCAGGTAGTTCTCCCTCAATACCTCAAATATTTCTCCCTCAGTACCTCACAAAGTGCTCCCTCAATACCTCAGATAGTTTTCCCTCAAAACCTCAGGTAGTTCTCCCTCAGTACCTCAGGTATTTCTTCCTCAATACCTCAGGCAGTGTTCACTCAATACCTCAGACCGTGCTCCCTCAGTACCTCAGAAAGTGCACTCTCAATACCTCAGAAAGTGCTCCCTCAATACCTCAGAAAGTGCTCCCTCAATACCTCAGATTATGCTCCCTCAATACCTCAGATTATGCTCCCTCAATTCCCCTGCTAGTTCTCCCACAGTACCTCAGAAAGTGCTCCCTAAATACCTCAAGTAGTGCTCGCTCAGTACCTCAGAAAGTGCTCCCTCAATACTTCAAGAATGCTGCCTCAGTTCCTCAGAAAGTGCTCCTTCATAACCTCAGATAGTGTCCCCCAATAACCTCAGAAAGCGCTCTCTCAGTAACTCAGAAAGTGCTTCCTCATTACCTCAGAAAGTGCTACCACAATACCTCAGATAGTGCTCCCCCAATACCTCAGATAGTGCTCCCTCAGAACCTCAGATAGTGCTCCCTCAGAACCTCAGATAGTGCTCCCTCAGAACCTCAGATAGTGCTTCCTCAGAACCTCAGATAGTGCTCCGTGAATACCTCAGAAAGTGCCAACTCAATACATCAGAAAGTGCTCCCTCAGCACCTCATAAAGTGCTCCCTCAGCACCTCAGAAAGTGTTCCCTCAATACCTCAGAAAATGCTCACTCAATATCTCAGATAGTTCTCCCTCAATACATGTTAAAGTGCTCCCTCAAAACGTCTGAAAGTGCTCCCACAATACCTCAGAAAGTGATACAACACCTCAGAAAGTCCTACCTCAGATAGTGCTCCCACAATACCTCAGATAGTGATCCCTCTGTACCTCAGAAAGTGCTCTCTCAGTACTCAGAAATGCTCCCTCAAAACCTCAGAAAGTGTTCCTCAGTTCCTCAGAAAGTGTTCCCTCAGTACCTCAGAAAGTGCTCTCTCAATTCCCCAGATAGTTCTCCCTTAGTAACTCAGAAAGTGCTCCCTCAATACCTCAGAAAGTGCCCCTCAATAACTCAGACGGTGCTGCCTCAGTACCTCAGATAGCTCTCCCTCAGTACCTAAGAAAATGCTCCCTCAGAACCTCAGAAACTGCTACCTCAGTACCTCAAATAGTTCTCCCTCAATACCTCAAATAGTTCTCCCTCAGTACATCAGAACGTGTTCCCTGAATATCTCAGAACGTACCACCTCAATACCTCTGATAGCGCTCCCTCAGTACCTTCTATAGTTCTCCCTCAGTCCCTCAGATAGTACTCCCTCAATACCTCATAAAGTGCTCCCTCAGTACCTCAGAAAGTGCTCCCCCTCAATACCTCAGAAAATGCTCACGCAATATCTGATAGTTCCCCCTCAATACCTGTTAAAGTGCTCCATTAATACGTCTGAAATTGATCCCTCAATACCTCAGAAAGTCCTACCTCAGTACTTCAGATAGTGCTCCCACAATTACTCAGAGAGTGATCCCTCAGTACCTCAGCCTGTGCTCTCTCAGTACTCAGAAATGCTCCCTCAAAACCACAGAAAGTGTTCCTCAATTCCTCAGCAAGTGCTCCCTCAGTACCTCAGATGGTTCTCCCTCAGTACCTCAGATAGTTCTCCCTCAATACCTCAAATAGTTCTCCCTCAATACCTCAAATAGTACTCCCTCAGTACCTCAGAAAGTGCTTGCTCAATCCCTCAGACAGTGCCCCCTCAATACCTCAGACAGTGTCCCCTCCATACCTCAGAAAGTGCTCCCTCCATACCTCAGATAATGCTCCCTCAATTCCCCAGATAGTTCTCCCACAGTACCACAGAAAGTGCTCCCTCAATACCTCAGAAAGATTTCCCTCAGTACCTCAGATAATGCTCCCTCAATTCCCCAGATAGTTCTCCCTTAGTAACTCAGAAAGTGCAACCTCAATTCCTCAGTACATCTGAAATTGCTCCCTCAGTACTTCAGTAAGTGCCCCCTCAGTACCTCAAAAAGTGCTCTCTTAATACCTCAGACAGTGCTACCTCATTACCTCATAAAGTGCTCTCTCAGTACTTCAGATAGTGCTCCCTCAGTATCTCAGAAATTGCTCACTCAGTACCTCAGAAAGTGTTCCCGCATTACCTCAGAAAGTGCTCCCTCAGTACCCCAGAAACTGCCTCCTCAATACCTCAGATGGCTCTCGCTCAGTACCCCAGGTAGTTCTCCCGCAATACCTCAAATAGTTCTCCCTCAGTACCTCACAAAGTGCTCCCTTAGTACCTCAGAAAGTTCCCCCTCAATACCTCAAATAGTTCTCCCTCAGTACCTCAGAAAGTGCTCCCTCAGTACCTCAGAAAATGCTCCCACAGTACATCAGAAAGTGCTTCCACAGTACATCAGAAAGTGCTCCCTGAATACCTCAGACGGTGCTCCCTCAGTACCTCAGATGGCTCTCCCTCAGTACCTAAGAAGGTGCTCCCTCAGTACCTCAGAAACTGCTACCTCAGTACCTCAGATAGTTCTCCCTAAATACCTCAAATAGTTCTCCCTCAGTACCTCAGAAAGTGTTCCCTGAATACCTCAGAACGTACGACCTCAATACCTCTGATAGCGCTCCCACAGTACCTTCTATAATTCTCCCTCAGTCCCTCAGATAGTACTCCCTCAATACCTCAAAGTGCTCCCTGAATACCTCAGAAAGTGCTCCCTCAGTACATCAGAATAGCTCCCACAATACATCAGAAAGTGCCCCCTCAATTCCACAGACAATGCTCCCCCAGTACCTCATAAAGTGCTCCATCAGTACCTCAGAATGTGCTCCCACCGTACCTCAGATAGTTCTCCCTCAGTACCTCAAAGTGCTCCCTGAATACCTCAGATAATGCTCCCTCGGTACCTCAGAATGTGCTCCCTCAGTACATCAGAAAGTGCTCCCACAATACATCAGAAAGTGCTCCCACAGTACCTCAGATAATTTACCCTCAATTCCCCAGATAGTTCTCCCGCAGTACCTCTGAAAGTGCTCCCTCAATACCTCAGAAAGTGCCCCTCAATAACTCAGACGGTGCTCCCTCAGTACCTCAGATAGCTCTCCCTCAGTACCTCAGATAGTTCTCCCTCAATACCTCAGAATAGCTCCCACAATACATCAGAAAGTGCTCCCTCAATACCTCAGATCGTTCTCCCTCAATACCACAGAAAATGCTCACTCACTATCTCAGATAGTTTTCTCACAATACCTGTTAAAGTGCTGCATTCATACGTCTGAAAGTGCTCCCTCAATACGTCTGAAAGTGATCCCTCAATACCTCAGAAAGTCCTACCTCAGTACCTCAGATAGTGCTCCCACAATTACTCAGATAGTGATCCCTCAGTACGTCAGCCTGTGCTCGCTCAGTACTCAGAAATGCTCCCTCCAAACCTCAGAAAGTGCTCCCTCAGTACCTCAGATGGTTCTCCCTCAGTACCTCAGATAGTTCTCCCTCAATACCTCAAATAGTTCTCCCACCATAACTCAAATAGTACTCCCTCAGTACCTCAGAAAAGGCTCGCTCAATACCTCAGACAGTGCTCCCTCAATACCTCAGACAGTGCTCCCTCAATACCTCAGACAGTGCTCCCTCCATACCCCAGAAACTGCTCCCTCCATACCCCAGAAACTGCTCCCTCCATACCCCAGAAACTGCTCCCTCAGTACCTCAGATAATGCTCCCTCAATTCCCCAGATAGTTCTCCCTCAGTACCTCAGAAATTGCTCCATCAATACCTCAGAAGATTTCCCTCAGTACCTCAGATTCTGCTCCCTCAATATCTCAGATTATGCTCCCTCAATTCCCCTGATAGTTGTCCCTCAGTACCTCAGAAAGTGCTCCCTAAATACCTCAGAAAGTGCTCCCTCAATAACTCAGAAAATGCTCACTCAATATCTCAGATAGTTCTCCCTCAATACCTGTTAAAGTGCTGCATTAATACGTCTGAAAGTGCTCCCTCAATACTTCTGAAAGTGATCTCTCAATACCTCAGAAAGTCCTACCTCAGTACTTCAGATAGTGCTCCCACAATTACTCAGATAGTGATCCCTCATTACCTCAGCCTGTGCTCTCTCAATACTCAGAAATGCTCCCTCAAAACCTCAGAAAGTGTCCCTCAATTCCTCAGAAAGTGCTCCCTCAGTACCTCAGATGGTTCTCCCTCAGTACCTCAGATAGTTCTCCCTCAATACCTCAGAAAGTGCCCCCTCAATACCTCAGACAGTGCCCCCTCAATACCTCAGACAGTGCCCCCTCAATACCTCAGACAGTGCCCCCTCAATACCTCAGACAGTGCTCCCTCCATACCCCAGAAACTGCTCCCTCCATACCCCAGAAACTGCTCCCTCAGTACCTCAGATAATGCTCCCTCAATTCCCCAGATAGTTCTCCCTCAGTACCTCAGAAATTGCTCCATCAATACCTCAGAAGATTTCCCTCAGTACCTCAGAATCTGCTCCCTCAATATCTCAGATTATGCTCCCTCAATTCCCCTGATAGTTGTCCCTCAGTACCTCAGAAAGTGCTCCCTAAATACCTCAGAAAGTGCTCCCTCAATAACTCAGAAAATGCTCTCTCAATACCTCAGAAAGTGCTCCCTCAGTACCCCAGAATGTGCTCCCTCATTTCCTCAGAAAGTGCTCCCTCAATGCCATAGATAATGCTCCCCCAATTCCCCAGATAGTTCTCCCTCAGTACCTCAGGAAGTTCTCCCTCAATACCTCAGAATGTGCTTCCTCAATTCCTCAGTACATCTCAAATTGCTCCCTCAGTACCTCAGAAAGTGCCCCCTCGGTATCTCAAAAAGTGCTCTCTTAATACCACAGACAGTGCTCTCTCAATACCACATAAAGTGCTCCCTCACTACATCAGAATGGGCTCCCTCTGTGCCTCAGAAAGTGCTCCCTCTGTGCCTCAGAAAGTGCTCCCTCTGTGCCTCAGAAAATGCTCCCTCTGTGCCTCAGAAAATGCTCCCTCTGTGCCTCAGAAACTGCCTCCTCAATACCTCAGATGGCTCTCCCTCAGTACCTCAGGTAGTTCTCCCTCAATACCTCAAATAGTTCTTCCTCAGTATCTGACAAAGTGCTCCCTTAATACCTCAGATAGTTCTCACTCAGTACCTCAGAAAGTGCTCCCTTAATACCTCAGAAAGTGATCCCTCAGTACATCAGAAAGTGCTCCCTCAGTAACTCAGATAGTTCTCCCTCAATACCTCAGATGGTTCTCCCTCAATACCTCAGATGGTTCTCCCTCAAAGGCTCAAATAGTTCTCCCTTAGTACCTCACGAAGTGCCCCCTCAATACCTCAGACACTCCTCCCTCAGTACCTCATAAAGTACTCCCTCAGTACATCAGAAAGTGCTCTCTCAATACCTCAGATAGTGCTCCCTCAATACCTCAGATCATTCTCCCTCAATACATGTTAAAGTGCTCCCTCAATATGTCTGAAAGTGCTCCCTCAATACCTCAGAAAGTGATACCTCAATACCTCAGAAAGTCCTACCTCAGATAGTGCTCCCACAATACCTCAGATAGTGATCCCTCAGTACCTCAGACAGTGCTCTCTCAGTACCTCAGCAATGCTCCCTCAAAACCAACAGAAAGTGTTCATTACCTCAGAAAGTGCTCCCTCAGTACCTCAGAAAATGCTCCCTGAATACATCAGAAAGTGCCCGCTCAATACCTCAGAAAGTGCTCCCTCAGTACCCCAGAAACTGCCTCCTCAATACCGCAGATGGCTATCCCTCAGTACCTCAGTTAGTTCTCCCTCAAAACCTCAAATAGTTCTCCCTCAGTACCTCACAAAGTGCTTCCTTAGTACCTCAGGTAGTTCTCCATCAATACCTCAAAAAGGTCTCCCTCCATACCTCACAAAATGCTCCCTCAATACCTCAGAAAGTGCCCTCTCAATACTTCAAAAAGTGCTCTCTTAATACCTCAGACAGTGCTCCCTCATTAACTCATAAAGTGCTCTCTCGGTACTTCAGATAGTGCTCCCTCAGTATCTCAGGAAGTGCTCACTCAGTACCTCAGAAAGTGTTACCTCAATACCTCAGAAACTGCCTCCTCAATATCTCAGATGGCTCTCCCTCAGTACCTCAGGTAGTTCTCCCTCAACACCTCAAATAGTTCTCCCTCAGTACCTCACAAAGTGCTCCCTCAAAACCTCAGAAAGTGCCCCTCAATACCTCAGAAACTGCTCCCTCAATATTTCAGATCGTTCTCTCTCTATACCTCAGATAGTGCTCCTTCAATACCTCAGAAAGTGCTCCTTCAATATCTCCGAAAGTGCTCCTTCAATATCTCCGAAAGTGCTCCCTCAATACTTCAGATAGTTCTCCTTCAATTCCTCAGATAGTGCTTCCTGAATACCTCAGATAGTGCTCCCTCAATACCTCATAATGTGCCCCCTCAATACCTCAGACAGTCCTCCCTCAGTACCTCAAAGTACTCCCTCAGTACCTCAGAAAGTGCTCCCTCAATACCTCAGAAAGTGCTCCCTCAATACCTCAGAAAGTGCTCCCTCAGTACCTCAGAAAGTGCTCCCTCAGTACCTCAGAAAGTGCTCCCTCAGTACCTCAGAAAGTGCTATCTCAATCCCTCAGATGGTGCTCCCTCAATATTTCAGATAGTTCTCCCTCAGTACCTCAGAAAGTGCCACCTCAATACCTCAGAAATTGCTTTATAAATATTTCAGATAATTCTCCCTCTATGCCTCAGATAGTGCTCCTTCAATACCTCAGATAGTGCTCTCTCAAAATCTCCGAAAGTGCTCCCTCAATACTTCAGATAGTTCTCCCTCAATATCTCAGATAATGCTCCCTCAATTCCCCTGACAGTTCTCCCTCAGTACCTCAGAAAATGCTCCCTCAATAACTCAAAGTGTTCCCTCTGTAACTCAGAAAGTATTCCCTCAATACATCAGGAATTGCGACCTCAATTCCTCAGTACATATGAAATTGCTCCCTCTGTACATCAGACAGTGCTACCTCAATACCTCATATAGTACTTCCTCAGCACCTCAGAAAGTGCTCGCTCAGTACCCCAGAAACTGCCTCCTCAATACCTCAGATGGCTCTCGCTCAGTACCCCAAATAGTTCTACCTCAGTACCTCAAAAAGTGCTCCCTTAGTTCCTCAGATAGTTCTCCCTCAATACCTCAAATAGTTCTCCCTCAGTACCTCACAAAGTGCTCCTTTAGCACCTCTGATAGTTCTCCCTCAGTAACTCAAATAGTTCACCCTCAGTACCTCAGAAAGTGCTCCTTCAATTCCTCAGATAGTTCTCCCTCAGTACCTCAGAAATTGCTCCCTCAATTCCTCAGACAGTGCTCCCCCAGAACCTCATAAAGTGCACCTTCAGGACCTCAGAAAGTGCCCCCTCAGTACCTCAGGTAGTTCTCCCTCAATACCTCAGAAAATGCTCCCTCAATATCTCAGATAGTTCAAACTCAATACCTCATAAAGTGCTCCCGCAATACGTCAGATCGTATTCCCTCAATACCTCAAATACTTCTCCTTCAGTACCTCAGAAAGTGCTAACTCAGTACATCAGAAAGTGCTCCCTCAGTACATCAAATAGTGCTCCCTCAGTACCTCAAGAATGCTGCCTCAGTTCTTCAGAATGTGCTCCCTCATAACCTCAGACAGTGTTCCCCAATAACCTTAGAAAGTGCTCACTCAGTACCTCATAAAGTGCTCCCACAATACCTCAGATAGTGCTCCCTCAATACCTCAGAACGTGCTCCCTCAATACCTCAGAAAATGCTCCTCAATATCTCAGATAGTTCAAACTCAATACCTCAGAAAGTGCTCCCGCAATACGTCAGATTGTATTCCCTCAATACCTCAAATACTTCTCCCTCAGTACCTCAGAAAGTGCTCCCACAGTACCTCAGAAAGTGCCCCCTCAGTACCTCAGATATTTCTCCCTCAATACCTCAGACAGCGCTCCCTCAGTAACTCAGAAAATGCTCCCTCAATATCTCTGACAATGCTCCCTCAATACATCAGAAAATGATCTCTCAGTACCTCAGAATGTGCTCCCTCAATACCTCAGATAATGCTCCCTCAATTCCCCAGATAGTTCTCCCGCAGTACCTCAGGTAGTTCTCCCTCAATACCTCAAATAGTTCTCCCTCAGTTCCTCAGAAATTGTTCCCTCAATTCCTCATAAAGTACTTCCTCATTGCCTCAGAAAGTGCTCTCTCAGCACATCAGAAAGAGCTCCCTCAATACCCCAGAAACTGCCTCCTCAATACCTCAGATGGATCTCCCTCAGTACCTCAGGTAGTTCGCCTTCAATGCCTCAAATAGTTCTCCCTCAGTACCTCACAAAGTGCTCCTTTAGTACCTCAGATAGTTCTCCCTCAAAACCTCAAATAGTTCTCTCTCAGCACCTCAGGAAGTGCTCCCTCAATTCCTCAGATCGTTCTCCCTTAGTACCTCAGATAGTTCTCCCTCAGTACCTCATAAAGTGCTCCCTCAGTACCTCAGACAGTGTTCCCCAATAACCTCAGAATGCGCTCTCTCAGTACCTCAGAAAGTGCTCCCTCAGTACCTCAGAAAGTGCTCTCTTGGTACCTCAGATCATATTCCCTCAATACCTCAAATACTTCTCCCTCAGTACCTCAGAAAGTGCTAACTCAGTACATCAGAAAGTGCTCCCTTAGTACATCAGATAGTGCTCCCTCAATACCCCAAGAATGCTGCCTCAGTTCCTCAGAAAGTGCTCCCTCTATACCTCAGATAGTGCTCCCTCAATAACTCAGAAAGTGCTCCCTCATAACCTCAGACAGTGTTCCCCAATAACCTCAGAATGCGCTCTCTCAGTACCTCAGAAAGTGCTCCCTCAATACCTCAGAAAATGCTCCCTCAATATCTCAGATAGTTCAACCTCAATACCTCATAAAGTACTCCCGCGATACATCAGATCGTATTCCCTCAATCCCTCAAATACTTCTCCCTCAGTACCTCAGAAAGTGCTAACTCAGTACATCAGAAAGTGCCCCTCAATACCTCAGACAGCGCTCCCTCAGTAACTCAGAAAGTGCTCCCACACTACCTCAGAAAGTGCCCCCTCAGTACCTCAGATATTTCTCCCTCAATACCTCAGATCGTTCTCCCTCAGTACCGCAGAAAATGCTCCCTCAATGCCTCTGACAGTGCTCCCTCAATTCCTCAGAAAATGCTCTCTCAGTACCACAGAAAGTGCTCCCTCAATACCTCAGATAATGCTCCCTCAATTCCCCAGATAGTTCTCCCTCAGTACCTCAGAAAATGCTCCCTCAATACCTCAGAAATTGCTACCTCAATTCCTCTGAAATTGCTCCCTCAGTACCCCAGAAACTGCCTCCTCAATATCTCATATGGCTCTCCCTCAGTACCTCAGGTAGTTCATCCCTCAATACCTCAAATAGTTCTCCCTCAGTACCTCAGAAAGTGCTCCCTCAATACCTCAAAGTGTTCCCACTGTACCTCAGAAAGTGTTCCCTCAATACCTCAGGAAGTGCTACCTCAATTCCTCAGTACATCTGAAATTGCACCCTCTGTAACTCAGAAAGTGCTCCCTCAATTCCCCAGATATTTCTCCCTCAGTACCTCAGAAAGTGTTCCCTCAGTACCTCAGAAAGTGTTCCCTCAATACTTCAGATAATGCAGCCTCTATTCCCCAGATAGTTCTTCCTCAGTACCTCAGAAAGTGCTCCCTCAATACCTCAGAAAGTGTTCCCTCAGTAACTCAGCAAGTGTTCCCTCAATACCCCAGAAAGTGCTAAATCAATTCCTCAGTACATCTGAAATTGCTCCCTCAGTACCTCATATATGCCCCCTCAGTACCTTAAAAAGTGCTCTCTTAATACCTCAGACAGTGTTCCCTCATACCTCATAAAGTGCTCCCTCAGTACCCCAGAAACTGCCTCCTCAATACCGCAGATGGCTCTCCCTCAGTACCTCAGTTAGTTCTCCCTCAAAACCTCAAATAGTTCTCCCTCAGTACCTCACAAAGTGCTTCCTTAGTACCTCAGGTAGTTCTCCATCAATACCTCAAAAAGGTCTCCCTCCATACCTCACAAAATGCTCCCTCAATACCTCAGAAAGTGCCCTCTCAATACTTCAAAAAATGCTCCCTCAATACCTCAGAAAGTGCCCTCTCAATACCTCAGAAAGTGTTCCCTCAATACTTCAGAAAGTGATACCTCAATTCCTCAGTACATCTGAAATTGTTCCCTCAGTACCTCAGTAAGTGCCCCCTCAATACCTCAAAAAGTGCTCTCTTAATACCTCAGACAGTGCTCCCTCATTACCTCATAAAGTGCTCTCTCGGTACTTCAGAAAGTGTTACCTCAATACCTCAGAAACTGCCTCCTCAATATCTCAGATGGCTCTCCCTCAGTACCTCAGGTAGTTCTCCCTCAATACCTCAAATAGTTCTCCCTCAGTACCTCACAAAGTGCTCCCTCAAAACCTCAGAAAGTGCCCCTCAATACCTCAGAAAGTGCTCCCTCAATATCTCCGAAAGTGCTCCCTCAATACTTCAGATAGTTCTCCTTCAATTCCTCAGATAGTGCTTCCTGAATACCTCAGATAGTGCTCCCTCAATACTTCAGATCGTTCTCCCTCAATACCTCAGAAAATGCTCTCTCAGTACCACAGAATGTGCTCCCTCAATACCTCAGATCATGCTCCCTCAATTCCCCAGATCGTTCTCCCGCAGTACCTCAGAAAATGCTCCCTCAATACCTCAGAAAGTGTTCCCTCAATATGTCAGAAAGTGCTACCTCAATTCCTCTGAAAGTGCTCCCTCAGTACCCCAGAAACTGCCTCCTCAATATCTCAGATGGCTCTCCCTCAGTTCATCAGGTAGTTCTCCCTCAATACCTCAAATAGTTCTCCCTCAATACCTCACGAAGTGCTCCCTCAGTACCTCACGAAGTGCTCCCTCAATACCTCATAATGTGCCCCCTCAATACCTCAGACAGTCCTCCCTCAGTACCTCAGATCGTGCTCCCTCAATACCTCAGATCGTGCTCCCTCAATACCTCAGATCGTGCTCCCTCAATACCTCAGACCGTGCTCCCTCAGTACCTCAGACCGTGCTCCCTCAGTACCTCAGACAGTGCTCCCTCAGTACCTCAGACAGTGCTCCCTCAGTACCTCAGACAGTGCTCCCTCAGTACCTCAGACAGTGCTTCCTCACTATCTAAGAAAGTTCTCCCTCAATATCTCAGAAAGTGCTCCAACAATATCTAAGTGCTCCCTCAATTCCTCAGAAAGTGTTCCGAGTACCTCAGAAAGTGCTCCCTCAATATCTCAGATAATTCTCCCTCAATACCTCAGATAGTGCTCCCTCAATACCTCAGAAAGTGCTCCCTCAATACCTCAGGTAGTTCTCCCTCAATACCTCAGACAGTGCTCCCTCAATACCTCAGACAGTGCTCCCTCAATACCTCAGACAGTGCTCCCTCAATACCTCAGACAATGCTCCCTCAATATCTCAGGAATTTCTCCCTCAGTACCTCATAAAGTACTCCCTCAGTACATCAGAAAGTGCTCCCTCAATATCTCAGATAGTTCTCCCTCGATACCTCAGAAAGTGTTCCCTCAGTCCCTCAGACAGTGCTCCCTCAATACTTCTGAAATTACTCCCTCAGTACCTCAGAACGTGCTCCCTCAATACCTCAGATAATGCTCCCTCAATACTTCAAAGTGATTCCTGAATAGCTCAGATAATGCTCCCTCAATACCACAAAAAGTGCTGCCTCGATATCTCAGATAATTCTCCCTCAATACCTCTGATAGTGCTCCCTCAGTACCTCAGATAATACTCCCTCCATTCCTCAGATAGTGCTCTCTCAATATCTCAAAGTGCTCCCTCAGTACTTCAGAAAGTGCTCCCTCAATATCTCAGATAGTACTCCTTCAGTACCTCAGAAAGTCCTCCCTCAGTACCTCAGAAAGTACTCCCTGAATATCTAAGAAAGTGCTTCATCAATATCTAAGTAAGTGCTCCCTCAACACCTAAGAAAGTGCTCCCTCGGTACCTCGGAAAGTGCTCCCTCGGTACCTCAGACTTTGCTCCCTCAATACCTCAGATAGTTCTCCCTCAATAACTCGCATAGTACTCCCTTAATACCTCAGAATGTGCTCCCTCAATATCTCAAAGTTCTCCCTCAATACCTCAGATAGTGCTCCCTCAATTCCTCAGAAAGTGCTCCCTCAATTCCTCAGAAAGTGCTCCCTCAATTCCTCAGAAAGTGCTCCCTCAATTCCTCAGATAGTGCTCCCTCAATTCCTCAGATAGTGCTCCCTCAATTCCGCAGATAGTGCTCCCTCAATTCCTCAGATAGTGCTCCCTCAATACCTCAGAAAGTGCTCCCTCAATTCCTCAGAAAGTGCTCCCTCAATTCCTCAGAAAGTGCTCCCTCAATTCCTCATAGTGCTCCCTCAATACCTCAGAAAGTGCTCCCTCAATTCCTCAGAAAGTGCTCCCTCAATATCTAAGTGCTCCCTCAATATCTCAGAAAGTTCTCCCTCAATACCTCAGATAGTGCTCCCTCAATTCCTCAGAAAGTGCTCCCTCAATTCCTCAGATAGTGCTCCCTCAATTCCTCAGATAGTGCTCCCTCAATTCCTCAGAAAGTGCTCCCTCAATATCTAAGTGCTCCCTCAATATCTCAGAAAGTTCTCCCTCAATACCTCAGATAGTGCTCCCTCAATTCCTCAGAAAGTGCTCCCTCAATTCCTCAGAAAGTGCTCCCTCAATTCCTCAGATAGTGCTCCCTCAATTCCTCAGATAGTGCTCCCTCAATTCCTCAGAAAGTGCTCCCTCAATATCTAAGTGCTCCCTCAATATCTAAGTGCTCCCTCAATTCCTCAGAAAGTGCTCCCTCAATTCCTCAGAAAGTGCTCCCTCAATTCCTCAGAAAGTGCTCCCTCAGTTCCTCAGAAAGTGCTCCCTCAATTCCTCAGATAGTGCTCCCTCAATTCCTCAGATAGTGCTCCCTCAATACCTCAGAAAGTGCTCCCTCAATACCTCAGAAAGTGCTCCCTCAATTCCTCAGAAAGTGCTCCCTCAATTCCTCAGATAGTGCTCCCTCAATTCCTCAGATAGTGCTACCTCAATTCCTCAGATAGTGCTCCCTCAATACCTCAGAAAGTGCTCCCTCAATTCCTCAGAAAGTGCTCCCTCAATATCTAAGTGCTCCCTCAATATCTCAGAAAGTTCTCCCTCAATACCTCAGATTGTGCTCCCTCAATTCCTCAGAAAGTGCTCCCTCAATTCCTCAGAAAGTGCTCCCTCAATTCCTCAGATAGTGCTCCCTCAATTCCTCAGATAGTGCTCCCTCAATTCCTCAGAAAGTGCTCCCTCAATATCTAAGTGCTCCCTCAATATCTCAGAAAGTTCTCCCTCAATACTTCAGATAGTGCTCCCTCAATTCCTCAGAAAGTGCTCCCTCAATTCCTCAGATAGTGCTCCCTCAATTCCTCAGATAGTGCTCCCTCAATTCCTCAGAAAGTGCTCCCTCAATATCTAAGTGCTCCCTCAATATCTCAGAAAGTTCTCCCTCAATACCTCAGATAGTGCTCCCTCAATTCCTCAGAAAGTGCTCCCTCAATTCCTCAGATAGTGCTCCCTCAATTCCTCAGATAGTGCTCCCTCAATTCCTCAGAAAGTGCTCCCTCAATTCCTCAGAAAGTGCTCCCTCAATTCCTCAGATAGTGCTCCCTCAATACCTCAGAAAGTGCTCCCTCATTACCTCAGAAAGTGCTCCCTCAATTCCTCAGAAAGTGCTCCCTCAATTCCTCAGATAGTGCTCCCTCAATTCCTCATAGTGCTCCCTCAATACCTCAGAAAGTGCTCCCTCAATACCTCAGAAAGTGCTCCCTCAATACCTCAGAAAGTGCTCCCTCAATTCCTCAGAAAGTGCTCCCTCAATATCTAAGTGCTCCCTCAATATCTCAGAAATTTCTCCCTCAATACCTCAGATAGTGCTCCCTCAATTCCTCAGAAAGTGCTCCCTCAATTCCTCAGAAAGTGCTCCCTCAATTCCTCAGATAGTGCTCCCTCAATTCCTCAGAAAGTGCTTCCTCAATTCCTCAGAAAGTGCTCCCTCAATTCCTCAGAAAGTGCTCCCTCAATATCTAAGTGCTCCCTCAATATCTCAGAAAGTTCTCCCTCAATACCTCAGATAGTGCTCCCTCAATTCCTCAGAAAGTGCTCCCTCAATTCCTCAGAAAGTGCTCCCTCAATTCCTCAGATAGTGCTCCCTCAATTCCTCAGAAAGTGCTCCCTCAATATCTAAGTGCTCCCTCAATATCTAAGTGCTCCCTCAATTCCTCAGAAAGTGCTCCCTCAATTCCTCAGATAGTGCTCCCTCAATACCTCAGAAAGTGCTCCCTCAATACCTCAGAAAGTGCTCCCTCAATTCCTCAGAAAGTGCTCCCTCAATTCCTCAGAAAGTGCTCCCTCAATACCTCAGAAAGTGCTCCCTCAATTCCTCAGAAAGTGCTCCCTCAATTCCTCAGAAAGTGCTCCCTCAATTCCTCAGAAAGTGCTCCCTCAATATCTAAGTGCTCCCTCAATATCTCAGAAAGTTCTCCCTCAATACCTCAGATAGTGCTCCCTCAATTCCTCAGAAAGTGCTCCCTCAATTCCTCAGATAGTGCTCCCTCAATTCCTCAGATAGTGCTCCCTCAATTCCTCAGAAAGTGCTCCCTCAATTCCTCAGAAAGTGCTCCCTCAAGTCCTCAGAAAGTGCTCCCTCAATATCTAAGTGCTCCCTCAATATCTCAGAAAGTTCTCCCTCAATACCTCAGATAGTGCTCCCTCAATTCCTCAGAAAGTGCTCCCTCAATTCCTCAGATAGTGCTCCCTCAATTCCTCAGATAGTGCTCCCTCAATTCCTCAGAAAGTGCTCCCTCAATATCTAAGTGCTCCCTCAATATCTCAGAAAGTTCTCCCTCAATACCTCAGAAAGTGCTCCCTCAATTCCTCAGAAAGTGCTCCCTCAATTCCTCAGATAGTGCACCCTCAATATCTAAGTGCTCCCTCAATACCTCAGATAGTTCTCCCTCAGTACCTTGCTTAGTTCTCCCTCAGTACCTTGCTTAGTTCTCCCTCAGTACCTCAGACAGTGCTCCCTCAATACCTAAGAAAGTGCTCCCTCGGTACCTCGGAAAGTGCTCCCTCAATACCTCAGAAAGTGCTCCCTCAATTCCTCAGAAAGTGCTCCCTCAATTCCTCAGAGAGTGCTCCCTCAATTCCTCAGAGAGTGCTCCCTCAATTCCTCAGAGAGTGCTCCCTCAGTACCTCAGAGAGTGCTCCCTCAATATCTAAGTGCTCCCTCAATACCTTGCTTAGCTCTCCCTCAGTACCTTGCTTAGTTCTCCCTCAGTACCTTGCTTAGTGCTCCCTCAGTACCTCAGAGAGTGCTCCCTCAGTACCTCAGAGAGTGCTCCCTCAGTACCTCAGAGAGTGCTCCCTCAGTACCTCAGAGAGTGCCCCCTCAATACCTCTGAAAGCACCACTTTGTTGTGTTAACCCCCAAAGCCCCTCAGACAGTAGCTCCACAAAACATTCACACCCTCAACACTTCAGGGCTCAGCCCAGCTCCCCCCTCAGACTGTGTTCAAACCCCTTCAGACGGTGAGGACCCACATCCACCCCTGTTCAAGATTGGAGCCCATGTTCCCAGAACATGACTTGTCTCTCTGGATTAATTTTAGAATTCCTACAGTGTAGAAGCAAGCCATTCCGTCCATTGGCCCCACTCTGACTGTCTGAACAGCATCCCACCCAGACTCACATCCTCTACTCGATCCCGGGAATGCTACATTTCCCATGGCATCTTTAGGCTTTGGGAGGAAACTGGATCACCCGGAGGAAACGCACACAGATACAGAGAGAATGTGTAAACTCCATACAGACAGTCACCGGGAGTTAGAATCAAACCACTGAGGGACCGTGCTGTCCTCTCTCCCTGGATGTCATGCCATCTAACCTTTTACTAAGCAGTCTCCCATGTGAAAACATCTCATCTGTCTCCTTGGTCATCCCTTCAAAAGCTCCATCAATTTGGACACACCATTTCCACAAACAAAGCCAAGCTGACTATCCCTAATCAATTCTTGCTTTTCCAAATGTATGTAAGTTGTCTCTCAGAATGCCCTCCAACAGCTGACCCACCACTGCCATCAGGCTCACAGCTCCATAGTACAATGGCTGTACCTTGCAGCCTTACTTCAATAATGGCCCATCATTAACCACCCTCCAGTCTTCAGGCCCCTCACCCGTTGTCACTGATCAGTCCATCTGACAAGGCCATCTCCATCCTTCTGTAACCTAAGGCTATCCTCCTCAGTATTTATCACCCAACCAATCTTCATATCATTCATGAGCCCAATGATTAACCATCCACCATTCAAACCTACATCTTTTCTATCAGCCCCATCAGCAAGACCCCAACAGTGAGACATGAACGGACAGAGATTTCTCATTGGGCCATCACTGTCTGCTTCCTGCCACTCAGCATTCTGCGCCAAATTCCTTGGATCTTGAGTTTTTATGTTCACTATCAGATTCCGGTATGGATCCTGATAAAAGCCTCACTAACCTCCAAGCAGGCGACAGGAAAGTATTGCCCTTATTTACACACCTGGTCACCTCCTTAAACAGTGCAATCCCATTGGTCAGACCTGACCTCCCCTTAACAGAACCATTCTGACTGTTCTTCCTGAACTCCAGTCTCTTTAAATGCTGATTAATTCTATCTCCCAAAATTGCTTCCAACAGACGTCCCACCCACGATATTAGCCTGACCGGCCTGGAGCTGCCTGGTATATCCCATGCTCCCTCTTGAATAACAGTACCACATGGTCAGTCTGCAGACAACTCTCCTGTGGCCAGAGGGGATTTGAAAATGTTTGCTCGTGTACCTGCTACTTCCTCCATCACCTCATTCGGTAAACTGAGACACATTTCCACCGTCTTTGGAGATTTATTGGGTTGTAAGAAGGCCAGACCACTCAGAACCATCTCTCTCTATATATATGTTTACTCATTTAATTGTATCACAGAGCATTTCCACGATTTATTATCAACCCTGTCCCAGTGAGCATTGACAAAATGCATCCATTCACTACACCCTCTGGGTCCATGCACAGACTCTCACTGTGTTCCACAGCCTACTCTTTCTCTCATTATCAATTCATCCTTAATGTCACTGTAAGGAACTTTTAGGTTTTTATTTCCCCTCTTAGCGTTCCTCTCTCCCAGACAATTACCCTGCGACACGGTTTGGAGGAGTGTGGGATGTCATTCTGGAAGTGGATGAGCATTGGGAAGCTCAGAAATAAGGAACACAGGACTGTGCTGAGTGTGGGGCAGTGGGATCCATTTGGGATGAGCAGACGGAAGCTGAGGAATAAACCTCAGCCCTGCAGCATGAAAATATCCCTTTGAGCTGGCAGGTCAGTCACGTGACACGAACCCTCCAACCCTGGGAAAAGAGGATGTAACCTCTTCACGTTCAAAAACCAAATGAAGACGGTCTGTTTGAACCCAGTCTCTGGAATCTGGACACGGGAATCATTGCTGAGCAGGGTCTGTAGGACGCAGAAGCAGAAATGTACTGAACAATTCCAGATATTCCTCGTAGACCACAAGACATGGGAGCAGAAATTAGGCCATTCAGCCCATCTGACAGTGTGGCACTCACTCAGTATTGACTCTCTTACAATGCAGGTATCCCCCAGCCTGATGCGCTGACAGTGCAGCACTCCCTCAGTACTGACCCTCTGACAGTGCAGCACTCCCTCAGTACTGACCCACTGACAGTGCAGCACGCCCTCAGTACTGACCCTCTGACTGTGCTGCACTCCGTCCACACTGACCCTCTGACAATGGTGCAATCCCTCCATATTGACCCTCTGACAATGCTGCACTCCCTCCGTACTGACCCTCTGACAGTCCAGCCCTCCCACAGTACTGACCCTCTGAAACAACACTCCCTCAGAACTGACACACTGACCGTGTCGCACTCTCTCAGTAATGACCCTTTGACAGTCCATCACCCTCTCAGTACTGACCCTCTGACAATGCAGCTCTCCCTCAGTACTGACCCTCCAACAGTGCAGCATTCCCTCAGTACTGATCCTCTGACAGTGCAGCATTCCCTCAGTACTGACCCTCCGACAGTGCAGCTCTCCCTCAGTACTGACCCTCCGACAGTGCAGCTCTCCCTCAGTACAGACCCTCCGACAGTGCAGTATTACATCAGTACTGAACCTCTGAGTGTTGCACTCTCTCTGGACTGACCTTCCGACAGTGCAGCATTCCCTCAATACTGACCCTCTCACAGTGCAGCACTCCCTCAGTACTGACCCTCTGACATTGCAGCACTCCCTCAGTACTGATCCTCTGACAGTGCTGCACTCCCTCCACACTGACCCTCTGACAATGCTGCACTCCCTCCACACTGACCCTCTGACAATGCTGCACTCCCTCAGTACTGACCCTCTGAAACAACACTCCCTCAGAACTGACACACTGACCGTGCAGCACTCCCTCAGTAATGACCCTTTGACAGTCCATCACTCTCTCAGTACTGACCCTCTGGCAATGAGGCAATTACTCAGTACTGACTGTCCGACACAGTGTGGCGCTCCATCAGTACTGACCCCCTCACCGCGCGGTGATCACTCAGTACTAACCACCTCAGAGGGTGGCGCTCCATCAGTAGTAACCCTCTCACAGTGCGACACTCAGAGTGCGCACTTCATCATTACTGACTCTCTCACTGCATAACAATCCCCCCGTCCTGACTCTCTGACAATGCTGCACTCCCTCCACACTGACCCTCTGACAATACTGCACTCCCTCCACACTGACCCTCTGACAATGCTGCACTCCCTCCACACTGACCCTCTGACAATGCTGCACTCCCTCCACACTGACCCTCTGACAATGCTGCACTTCCTCCACACTGACCCTCTGACAATGCTGCACTTCCTCCACACTGATCCTCTGATAGTGATGCACTCCCTCAGTACTGACTCTCTGACAGTGTGGAAGTGACCCTGTACTGACCCTCCGACAGTGTGGCCTAATCTCAGGACAATACCTCAGACAGTGCAGCGGTCCATCAGAATTGACACTGACAGTCCAGCAATCCCTCAGTACTGACCCACCGACAGTGCAGCTCTCCCCCAGTACTGACCCTCTAACAGCGCAGCTCTCCCTCAGTACTGACCCTTCCACAGTGCAGCTCTCCCACAGTACTGACCCTTCGACAGTGCAGCACTGCATCAGTACTGAACCTGAGTGTGGCACTCTCTCTGGACTGACCCTCTTACAGTTCAGCATTCCCTCAATACTGACCCTCTCAGTGCAGCACTCCCTCAGTACTGACCCTCTGACAGTGCAGCACTCCCTCAGTACTGACCCACTGACAATGCTGCGCTCCCTCCACACTGACCCTCTGACAATGGTGCACTCCCTCCACACTGACCCTCTGACAGTGCAGCGCTCCCTCAGTACTGACCCTCTGACAATGCTGCGCTCGCTCCACACTGACCCTCTGACAATGGTGCACTCCCTCAGTACTGACCCTCTGACAATGCTGCACTCCCTCAGTACTGACCCTCTGACAGTGCTGCACTGCCTCCACACTGACCCTCTGAAACAACACTCCCTCAGAACTGACACACTGACCGTGTAGCGCTCCCTCAGTAATGATCCTTTGACAGTCCATCACCCTCTCAGTACTGACCCTCTGGCAATGCGGCAATTACTCAGTACTGACTGTCCGACACATAGTGTGGTGCTCCATCAGTACTGACCCCCTCACCGCATGGTGATCCCTCAGTATTAACCACCTCAGAGTGTGGCGCTCCATCAGTCGTAACCCTCTCACAGTGCGACACTCTGACAGCATGGCCATCCATTAGCACTGACCCTCAGAGAGTGCGCACTTCATCATTACTGACTCTCTCACTGCATAACAATCCCCCCGTCCGGACGCTCTGACAATGCTGCACTCCCTCCATACTGATACACTGACAATGCTGCACTCCCTCCATATTGACCCTCTGACAGTGCTGCAGTCCCTCCACACTGATCCTCTGACAATGCTGCACTCCCTCCACACTGACCCCCTGACAATGCTGCGCTCCCTCCACTCTGACCCTCTGATAGTGATGCACTACTGACCCTCTGACAGTGCAGCTCTCCCTCAGAAATGACTATGACAGTGCAGCTCTCCTTCCGTACTGACCCTCTGACAGTGCAGCACTCCCTCAGTGTTGACCCTCCGACAGTGCAGCACTCCCTCAGTACTGACCCTCCGACAGTGCAGCACTCCCTCAGCACTGACCCTCCGACAGTGCAGCACTCCCTCAGCACTGACCCTCCGACAGTGCAGCACTCCCTCAGCACTGACCCTCCGACAGTGCAGCACTCCCTCAGCACTGACCCTCTTTTTTCTATTTCATGTAGTGTTGTGGAAATTTAGAGTGATAGGGTTTGCAGATTCTGAGGAAGCATGAGCGAGACACACAGTCCAAGCCCTGTCTGAAACTCTCTGTAATAGACTATTCAGAGGCACAGAGTCACAGAGATACACAGCTTGGAAACAGTCCTTCCTGTCCAACGCGACCATACCAACCAGATATTCTCATCTCATTTCATTCCATTTGCTAGCACTTGGCTGATATCCCTCTAAACCCTTCCTATTCACATACTCATCCTGATGGCTTTCAAATGTCACAATTGTACCAGCCCCCATCACTTCCTCTGGCAGCTACCTGCATGCCCTTGAATAAGTGCTCCAACATTCATACTGTCGATACAAACTCCAATAAACACCAACCTACGAAAGGCTATCATTGCCATCTTCAACCCACCCTTTGCTTCATCGTTATGCTGATTTCAGCACAGGTAAAGGAACAGTCTTAGTGACCATCCACCGTCACCCGGTAATAAACTTATTTTCAAATGGGGCTTGCATGTGATTCCCACCCCCTCTAATAGTTACCTGGAAGGTGGGGGTGAGCTGTACTCTCCTTACTGCAGTCCTTGGGTGTCCCACAGTGATGTTAGGGAGGGAGCTCCAGGATTTTGACCTGAACCCTGTAAAGAGCTCTCTTACTGGAGTACCTTTTTAAAGTTGGGAAGTTAGTATAGACCAGGAGGACCCAAGAGCCGCTGTCCTGTCAGAGAGAGAGGCCTGGTGGGTCACACACCTCAGGGGAGGGGCGAGGTTGAGAAGCTGGGGCCTTCATGGTAATTTCAGACATGATAGAGATTGAGCCAACAGTGTTGACATCACGAGCCAGTTAGCTGAGATAACTGACCCCACTTTGTAGCCGAGGGATTCAATCCCTTGAACAGAGCAAGCTTGAGAATTCAACACGAAAACCAATCTGTACGGACCCGCTGGAGACCTGAAACATCAATACAGAGATTGCTGAAGAAGCTAAGCATGTCCGGCAGCATCTCTGATGGGAGAGGGAGAAAGAGACAGACAGAGTTCACCTTTCAATCCAGTGATTTCTGCGGGAAAGTTCCTTCAGAACAGACCGTTTTGAGGAAGGGTCACTTGAAATGTGAATTGTTCCTCTCTCTCCTCACCGTTGTTACTGAATATCCCCAGCCATCTGTTTGCTTGAGAATTTGATCTGAGCTGATCCAAGCGTCACTGAGTCATTCAGTCTGTGCTCAATGCCCTGAGGCTGCTTCTGCTGAAAGTTGACAAACAGGTTTACGAGGTGTTCTGGGGATAAACATACTGGGGGATGGTTTCTAAGGTATTGAGGGAGCCCTACCTGTCAGTACAGGGTGCAGATGGTCGAAAGGTACAGATACACTTCATAGATCATAGATCATAGGACAGTACAGCACAGAACAGGCCCTTCAGCCCACGATGTTGTGCCGACCATTGATCCTTATGGAACGTAAACCTAATGTACAAACCCTCAAATGTCTGTGACCATATGCATGCCCGGCAGTCTCTTAAATATCCCCAATGGCCTCGCTTCCACAACTGCTGCTAGCAACGCATTCCATGCTCTCACAACTCTCTGTGTAAAGAACCTGCCTCTGACATCCCCTCTATACTTTCCTCCAACCAGCTTAAAACTATGACCCCTCGTGTTAACAATTTCTGCCCCGGGAAATAGTCTCTGTGTGGGTGGTAGTGAGGGTCAGGCTGGGGGCGGTGAGTGGACAGCAGTGAGGGTCAGGCTGGGTGCGGTGTGTGGGTGGTAGTGAGGGTCAGGCTGGGTGCGGTGTGTGGGTGGTAGTGAGGGTCAGGCTGGGGGCGGTGAGTGGACAGCAGTGAGGGTCAGGCTGGGTGCGGTGTGTGGGTGGTAGTGAGGGTCAGGTTGGGTGCGGTGTGTGGATGGTAGTGAGGGTCAGGCTCGGGACGGTGTGTGGGTGGCAGTGAGGGTCAGGCTGGGGGCGGTGTGTGGGTGGTAGTGAGGGTCAGGCTGGGGGCAGTGTGTGGGTGGTAGTGAGGGTCAGGCTGGGGGCGGTGTGTGGGTGGTAGTGAGGGTCAGGCTGGGTGCAGTGTGTGGGTGGGAGTGAGGGTCAGGCTGGGTGCGGTGTGTGGGTGGGAGTGAGGGTCAGGCTGGGTGCAGTGTGTGGGTGGTAGTGAGGGTCAGGCTGGGTGCAGTGTGTGGGTGGGAGTGAGGGTCAGGCTGGGGGCGGTGAGTGGGTGGTAGTGAGGGTCAGGCTGGGTGCAGTGTGTGGGTGGGAGTGAGGGTCAGGCTGGGTGCGGTGTGTGGGTGGTAGTGAGGGTCAGGCTGGGTGCAGTGTGTGGGTGGTAGTGAGGGTCAGGCTGGGAAAAAGTCTCTGGCTATCAACTCTATCTATGCCTCTCATTATCTTGTACACCTCAATTAGGTCCCCTCTCCTCCTCCTTTTCTCCACTGAAAAAAACTCCGAGCTCAGTCAACCTCTCTTCGTAAGATAAACCCTCCAGTCCAGGCAGCATCCTGGTAAACCTCCTCTGAACCCTCTCCAAAGCATCCACACCTTTCCTATAATAGGGTGACCAGAACTGGACGCAGTATTCCAAGTGCGGTCTCACCAAAGTTTTATAGAGCTGCAACAAGATCTCACGGTTCTTAAACTCAATCCCCCTGTTAATGAAAGCCAAAACACCATATGCTTTCTGAACAACCCTGTCCCCTTGGGTGGCCATTTTAAGGGATCTATGTACCTGCACACCAACATCCTTCTGTTCCTCCACACTGCCAAGGATCCTATCCTTAATCCTGTACTCAGCTTTCAAGTTCGACCTTCCAACATGCATCACCTCGCATTTATCCAGGTTGAACTCCATCTGCCATCTCTCAGCCCATCTCTGCATCCTGACAATGTCCCGCTGCAGCCTACAACATCCCTCTCTGTACTGTCAACGATACCTCCAACCTCTATGTCATCTGCAAACTTGCTGACCCATCCTTCAATCCCCACATCCAAGTCATTAACAAAAATTACAAACAGTAGAGGCCCAAGGACAGAGCCCTGTGGAACACCACTCACCACAGACTTCCAGACAGAAGATTTCCCTTCCACTATCACTTGCTGTCTTCTGTTGGCCAGCCAATTCTGTATCCAAACAGAATTTCCCTGTATCCCATTCCTCCTGACCTTCTGAATGAGCCTACCATGGGGAACCTTATCAAATGCCTTATTGAAGTCCAGATACACAGCATCCACCGCTCGACCCTCATCAACCTGCCTAGTAACATCCTCAAAGAACTCAATAAGATTTGTGAGGCATGACCTGTCCCTCACAAAGCCGTGCTGACTGCATTTAATCAAACCACGCTCTTCCAGATGGTCATACATCCGATCCCTCAGAATCCTTTCTAACTCCTTGCAGACGATAGACGTGAGACTGACTGGTCTGTAATTGCCCAGAATTTCCCTAATTCCTTTCTTGAAGAGAGGAGCTACATTTGCCTCCCTCCAGTCCTCTGGTGAGGGTCAGGCCGGAGGCCGTGTGTAGACGGCGGTGAAGATCAGGTTTGGGGTGGTGTGTGGACGACGGTGAGGGATATGCTTGGGGCGGTGTGTGTACGTTGGTGAGGATCAGGCTGGGGACGGTTTTAGATGGAGGTGAGGGTCAGGCTGGGGGCAGTGTTTGGACGTCGGTGTGGGTCAGGCTGGGGGCAGTGGGTGGATGGTGGTGAGAATCAGGCTGTGGGCAGTGGGTGGATGGTGGTGACGATCAGGCTGGTGCCGGGATGTGGGCAGCGGTGAGGGTCAGGCTGAGGTCAGTGTGAGGATGACGTTGTGGGTCAGGCTGGGGGCAGTGGGTGGATGGTGGTGTGAGTCAGGCTGGGTGCGGCATGTGGGTGGTAGTGAGGGTCAGGCTAAGGGCGGTGCGTGGGTGGAAGTGAGGGTCAGGCTGGGGAGGTGAGTGGGTGGTAGTGAGGGTCAGGCTGGGGGCGGTGCGTGGGTGGGAGTGAGAGTCAGGCTGGAAGGTGAGTGGGAGGTAGTGAGGGTCAGGCTGTGGGCGGTGTGTGGGTGATAGTGAGGGTCAGGCTTGGGGCGGTGTGTAGGTGGTAGTGAGGGTCAGGCTGGGGACAGTGTGTGGGTGGTAGTGAGGGTCAGGCTGGTGCGGTGTGTGGGTGGTAGTGAGGGTCAGGCTGGTGCGGTGTGTGGGTGGTAGTAAGGGTCAGGCTGGGGACGGTGTGTGGATGGTAGTGAGGGTCAGGCTGGGGGCGGTGAGTGGACAGCAGTGAGGGTCAGGCTGGGAGCGTTGAGTGGACGGCAGTGAGGGACAGGCTGGGTGCGGTGTGTGGACCGCAGTGAGGGTCAGGCTGGGTGCGGTGTGTGGACCGCAGGGAGGGTCAGGCTGGGTGCGGTGTGTGGGCGGCAGTGAGGGACAGGCAGGGGGCGGTGTGTGGGTGGTAGTGAGGGTCAGGCTGATGGCGTTGTGTGTGTGGTAGTGAGGGTCAGGCTGGGGGCAGTGTGTGGGTGGTAGTGAGGGTCAGGCTGGGTGCGGTGTGTGGATGGCAGTGAGGGTCAGGTTGGGTGCGGTGTGTGGGTGGTAGTGAGGGTCAGGCTGGGGGTGGTGAGTGAATGGCAGTGAGGGTCAGGCTGGGGGCAGTGAGTGGACGGCAGTGAGGGTCAGGCTGGGGCGTTGTGTGGATGGCAGTGACGGTCAGGCTGGGGGCGGTGTGTGGGAGGCAGTGAGGGTCAGGCTGGGGGCGGTGTGTGGGTGGTAGAGAGGGTCAGGCTGGGGGCAGTGTGTGGGTGGAAGTGAGGGTCAGGCTGGGTGCGGTGTGTGGGTGGTAGTGAGGGTCAGGCTGGGTGCGGTGTGTGGATGGCAGTGAGGGTCAGGCTGGGGGCGGTGTGAGGGTGGTAGTGAGGGTCAGGCTGGGTGCGGTGTGTGGATGGTGGTGAGGGTCAGGCTGAGGACGGTGTGTGGATGGCAGTGAGGGTCAGGGTGGGTGCGCTGAGTGGGTGGTACTGAGGGTCAGGCTGGGTGCGGTGTGTGGATGGCAGTGAGTGTCAGGCTGGATGCGGTGTGTGGGTGGTATTGAGGGTCAGGCTGGGGGTGGTATGTTATTGGTGGTGAGGGTCAGGCTGGGGGCGTTGTGTGGGTAGTAGTGAGGGTCAGGCTGGGGGCGGTGTGTGGATGGCTGTGAGGGTCAGGCTGGGGGCGGAGTGTGGGTGGTAGTGAGGGTCAGGCTGGGTGCGATGAGTTGGTGCTAGTGAGGGTCAGGCTGGGTGCGGTGTGTGGACGGCAGTGAGGGTCAGGCTGGGTGCGGTGTGTGGGTGGTAGAGAGGGTCAGGCTGGGTGCGGTGTGAGGGTGGTCGTGGGGGTCAGGCTGGGTGCGGTGTGTGGATGGTAGTGAGGGTCAGGCTGGGAGCGGTGTGTGGGTGGTAGAGAGGGTCAGGCTTGGTGCGGTGTGAGGGTGGTGGTGGGGGTCAGGCTGGGTGCGGTGTGTGGATGGTAGTGAGGGTCAGGCTGGGGGTGGTGTGTGGGTGGTAGTGAGGGTCAGGCTGGGTGCGGTGCGTGTGTGGTAGTGAGGGTCAGGCTGGGTGCGTTGTGTTGGTGGTAGTGAGGGTCAGGCTGGGGGCGGTGTGTGGGTGGCAGTGAGGGTCAGGCTGGGTGCGGTGAGTGGGTGGCAGTGAGGGTCAGGCTGGGTGCGGTGTGTGTGGGTGGTAGTTAGGGTCAGGCTGGGTGCGCTGTGCGGATGGCAGTGAAGGTCAGGCTGGGTGAGGTGTGTGGGTGGTAGTGAGGGTCAGGCTGGGTGCGGTGTGTGGGTGGTAGTGAGGGTCAGGCTGGGGGCGGTGTGTGGGTGGTAGTGGGGCTCAGGCTGGGTGCGGTGTGTGGGTGGTAGTGAGGGTCAGGCTGGGGGCGGTGTGTGGATGGCAGTGAGGGTCAGGCTGGATGCGGTGTGTGGGAGGCAGTGAGGGTCAGGCTGGGTGCGGTGTGTGGCTGGTAGTGAGGGTCAGGCTGGGTGCGGTGTGTGGATGGTAGTGAGGGTCAGGCTGGGTGCGGTGTGTGTGTGGCAGTGAGGGTCAGGGTGGGGGCTGTGAGTGGGTGGCAGTGAGGGTAAGGCTGGGTGCGGTGAGTGGGTGGCAGTGAAGGTGAGGCTGAGGACGGTGTGTGGACGGCAATGAGTGTCAGGCTGGGGGCTGTGAGTGGGTGGCAGTGAGGGTAAGGCTGGGTGCGGTGAGTGGGTGGCAGTGAGGGTCAGGCTGAGGACGGTGTGTGGATGGCAGTGAGGGTCAGGGTGGGGGCGGTGAGTGGGTGGTACTGAGGGTCAGGCTGGGTGCGGTGTGTGGGTGGTAGTGAGGATCAGGCTGTGTGCGGTGTGTGGCTGGTAGTGAGGGGCAGGCTGTGGGCGGTATGTTATTGCTGGTGAGGGTCAGGCTGGGGGCGTGGTGTGGGTGGTAGTGAGGGTCAGGCTGGGTGCGGTGCGTGTGTGGTAGTGAGGGTCAGGCTGGGTGCGTTGTGTTGGTGGTAGTGAGGGTCAGGCTGGGGGCGGTGTGTGGGTGGCAGTGAGGGTCAGGCTGGGTGCGGTGAGTGGGTGGCAGTGAGGGTCAGGCTGGGTGCGGTGTGTGGGTGGTAGTTAGGGTCAGGCTGGGTGCGCTGTGCGGATGGCAGTGAAGGTCAGGCTGGGTGAGGTGTGTGGGTGGTAGTGAGGGTCAGGCTGGGTGCGGTGTGTGGGTGGTAGTGAGGGTCAGGCTGGGGGCGGTGTGTGGGTGGTAGTGGGGCTCAGGCTGGGTGCGGTGTGTGGGTGGTAGTGAGGGTCAGGCTGGGGGCGGTGTGTGGATGGCAGTGAGGGTCAGGCTGGATGCGGTGTGTGGGAGGCAGTGAGGGTCAGGCTGGGTGCGGTGTGTGGCTGGTAGTGAGGGTCAGGCTGGGTGCGGTGTGTGGATGGTAGTGAGGGTCAGGCTGGGTGCGGTGTGTGTGTGGCAGTGAGGGTCAGGCTGGGCGCTGTGTGTGGAAGGCAGTGAGGGTCAGGCTGGGGGCGGTGAGTTGGTGTTAGTGAGGGTCAGGCTGGGGGCGGTGTGTGGGTGGTAGTGAGGGTCAGGCTCGGTGCGGTGAGTTGACGGCAGAGAGGGTCAGGCTGGTTGCGGTGAGTGGCCGGCAGTGAGCGTCAGGCTGGGTGCCGTGTGTGGTTGGTAGTGAGGGTCAGGCTGGGTGTGGTGTGTGGATGGCAGTGAGGGTCAGGCTGGGGGCGGTGTGTGGGTGGTAGTGAGGGTCAGGCTGGGGGCGGTGGGTGGGTGGTAGTGAGGGTCAGGCTGGGTGCGGTGAGTGGGTGGTACTGAGGGTCAGGCTGGGTGCGGGGTGTGGGTGGTAGTGAGGGTCAGGCTGGGTGCGTGTGTGTTTGGTAGTGAGTGTCAGGCTGGGTTCGGTGTGCGGACGGTGTTGAGGGTCAGCCTGGGGGCGGTGTGTCGGTGGTAGTGAGGGTCAGGCTGGGTGCGGTGTGTGGATGGCAGTGAGGGTCAGGCTGGGTGCGGTGTCTGGGTGGTCGTGAGGGTCAGGCTGGGTGCGGTGTGTGGATGGCAGTGAGGGTCAGGCTGGGGGCGGTAAGTGGGTGGTAGTGAGGGTCAGACCGAGTGCGGTTTGTGGGTGGCAGTGGTGGTCAGGCTGGAGGCGGTGTGTGGATGGTGTTGAGGGTCAGGCTAGGGGCGGTATGTGGGTGGTAGTGAGGGTCAGGCTGGGGGCGGTGTGTGGGTGGTAGTGAGGGTCAGGCTGGGGGCGGTATGTGGGTGGTAGTGAGGGTCAGGCTGGGTGCGGTGTGTGGGTGGTAGTGTGGGTCAGGCTGGGTGCGGTGTGTGGGTGGTAGTGAGGGTCAGGCTGGGTGCGGTGTGTGGGTGGTAGTGAGGGTCAGGCTGGGGGCGGTGAGTGGGTGGCAGTGAGGGTCAGGCTGGGGGCAGTGTGTTGGTGGTAGTGAGGGTCAGGCTGGGGGCAGTGTGTGAGTGGTAGTGAGGGTCAGGCTGGGGGCGATGTGCGGGTGGTCGTGAGGGTCAGGCTGGGTGCGGTGTGTGGATGGTAGTGAGGGTCAGGCTGGGGGCGGTGTGTGGGTGGTAGTGAGGGTCAGGTTGGGTGCGGTGTGTGGACGCCCGTGAGGGTCAGGATGCAGGCGGTTTTAGGGTGGTAGTGAGGGTCAGGCTGGGGGCGGTGTGTGGGTGGTAGTGAGGGTCAGGCTGGGGGCGGTATGTGGGTGGTAGTGAGGGTCAGGCTGGGTGCGGTGTGTGGGTGGTAGTGTGGGTCAGGCTGGGTGCGGTGTGTGGCTGGCAGTGAGGGTCAGGCTGGGGGCAGTGTGTGGGTGGCAGTGAGGGTCAGGCTGGGGGCAGTGTGTGGGTGGCAGTGGGGATCAGGCTGGGGGCGATGTGTGTTTGGTAGTGAGGGTCAGGCTGGGTGCGGTGTGTGGATGGTAGTGAGGGTCAGGCTGGGTGCGGTGTGTGGGTGGTAGTGAGGGTCAGGCTGTGTGCGGAGTGTGGATGGCAGTGAAGGTCAGGCTGGTTGCGGTGAGTGGGTGGTAGTGAGGGTCAGACCGAGGGCGGTTTGTGGGTGGTAGTGAGGGTCAGGCAGGGGGCGGCGTGTGGGCGGCAGTGAGGGTCAGGCAGGGGGCGGTGTGAGGGTAGTCGTGTGGGTCAGGCTGGGGGCAGTGTGTGGGTGGTAGTGAGGGTCAGGCTGGGTGCGGTGTGTGGGTGGCAGTGAGGGTCAGGCTGGGTGCGGTGTGTTGACGGCAGTGAGGGTCAGGCTGGGTGCGGTGTTCGGATGGCAGTGAGGTTCAGGCTAGGGGCGGTGAGTGGGTGGCAGTGAGGGTCAGGCTGGGGGCAGTGTGTCGGTGGTAGTGAGGGTCAGGCTGGGTGCGGTGTGTGGGTGGTAGTGAGGGTCAGGCTGGGTGCGAAGTGTGGGTGGCGGTGAGGGTCAGGCTGAGGACGGTGTGTGGATGGCAGTGAGGGTCAGGCTGGGTGCGGTGTGTGGGTGTCAGTGAGGGTCAGGCTGGGTGCGGTGTGTGGGTGGCAGTGAGGGTCAGGCTGGGGGCGGTGTGTGGATGGCAGTGAGGGTCAGGCTGGGGGCGGTGTGTGGGTGGTAGTGAGGGTCAGGCTGGGTGCGGTGTGTGTGTGGTAGTGAGGTTCAGGCTGGGTGCGGTGTGTGGGTGGTAGTGAGGGTCAGGCTAGATGCGGTGTGTGGGTGGTAGTGAGGTTCAGGCTTGGTACGGTGTGTTGGTGGTAGTGAGCGTCAGGCTGGGTGCGGTGAGTGGGTGGTACTGAGGGTCAGGCTGGGTGCGGGGTATGGGTGGTAGTGAGGGTCAGGCTGGGTGCGGTGTGTGTTTGGTAGTGAGTGTCAGGCTGGGTTCGGTGTGCGGATGGTGTTGAGGGTCAGCCTCGGGGCGGTGTGTTGACGGCAGTGAGGGTCAGGCTGGGTGCGGTGTTCGGATGCCAGTGAGGTTCAGGCTAGGGGCGGTGTGTGGCTGGTAGTGAGGGTCAGGCTGGGTGCGGTAAGTGGACGGCAGTGAGGGTCAGGCTGGGTGCGGTGTGTGGGTGGTAGTGCGGGTCAGGGTGGGGGCGGTGAGTGGATGGTAGTGAGGGTCAGGCTGGGAGCGTTGTGTGGATGGTAGTGAGGGTCAGGCTGGGTGTGGTTTGTGGGTGGTAGTGAGGGTCAGGCTGGTTTCGGTGTGCGGATGGCAGTGAGGGTCAGGCTGGGTGCGGTGTGTGGGTGGTAGTGAGGGTCAGGCTGGGTGCGGTGTGTGGATGGCAGTGAGGGTCGGGCTGGGAGCGTTGTGTGGATGGTAGTGAGGGTCAGGCTGGGTGTGGTTTGTGGGTGGTAGTGAGGGTCAGGCTGGGTTCGGTGTGCGGATGGCAGTGAGGGTAAGGCTGGGTGCGGTGTGTGGGTGGTAGTGAGGGTCAGGCTGGGGGCGGTGTGTGGGTGGTAGTGAGGGTCAGACCGAGGTCGGTTTGTGGGAGGCAGTGAGGGTCAGGCAGGGTGCGGTGAGTTGGTGGTAGTGAGGGTCAGGCTAGGGGCGGTATGTGGGTGGTAGTGAGGGTCAGGCTGGGGGCGGTGAGTTGGTGGTAGTGAGGGTCAGGCTAGGGGCGGTATGTGGGTGGTGGTGAGGGTCAGGCTGGGGGCGGTGTGTGGGTGGTACTGTGGGTAAGGCTGGTGGCGGTGTGTGGGTGGTAGTGAGGGTCAGGCTGGGTGCGGTGAGTGGACGGCAGTGAGGGTCAGGCTGGGTGCGGTGTGTGGGTGGTCGTGCGGGTCAGGGTGGGGGCGGTGAGTGGATGGCAGTGAGGGTCAGGCTGGGAGCGGTGTGTGGATGGTAGTGTGGGTCAGGCTGAGTGGGGTTTTGTGTGGGTGGTAGTGAGGGTCAGGCTGGGTGCGGTGTGTGGTTGGTAGTGAGTGTCAGGCTGGGTTCGGTGTGCGGATGGTGTTGAGGGTCAGCCTGGGGGCGGTGTGTCGGTGGTAGTGAGGGTCAGGCTGGGTGCGGTGTGTGGATGGCAGAGAGGGTCAGGCTGGGTGCGGTGTGTGGGTGGTAGTGAGGGTCAGGCTGGGTGCGGTGTGTGGGTGGTCGTGAGGGTCAGGCTGGGTGCGGTGTTTGGATGGCAGTGAGGGTCAGGCTGGGGGCGGTGAGTGGGAGGTAGTGAGGGTCAGACGGAGGGCGGTTTGTGGGTGGCAGTGGGGGTCAGGCTGGGGGCGGTATGTGGGTGGTAGTGAGGGTCAGGCTGGGTGCGGTGTGTGGGTGGTAGTGTGGGTCAGGCTGGGTGCGGTGTGTGGGTGGTAGTGAGGGTCAGGCTGGGTGCGGTGTGTGGGTGGTAGTGAGGGTCAGGCTGGGGGCGGTATGTGGGTGGTAGTGAGGGTCAGGCTGGGTGCGGTGTGTGGGTGGTAGTGAGGGTCAGGCTGGGGGCGGTATGTGGGTGGTAGTGAGGGTCAGGCAGGCGGCGGTGTGAGGGTGGTCGTGTGGGTCAGGCTGGGGGCAGTGTGTGGGTGGTAGTGAGGGTCAGGCTGGGTGCGGTGTGTGGGTGGCAGAGAGGGTCAGGCTGGGTGCGGTGTGTTGACGGCAGTGAGGGTCAGGCTGGGTGCGGTGTTCGGATGGCAGTGAGGTTCAGGCTAGGGGCGGTGAGTGGGTGGCAGTGAGGGTCAGGCTGGGGGCAGTGTGTCGGTGGTAGTGAGGTTCAGGCTGGGTGCGGTGTGTGGGTGGTAGTGAGGGTCAGGCTGGGTGCGGTGTGTGGATGGCAGTGAGGGTCAGGCTGGTTGCGGTGAGTGGGTGGTAGTGAGGGTCAGACCGAGGGCGGTTTGTGGGTGGCAGTGAGGGTCAGGCAGGGGGCGGTGTGTGGGCGGCAGTGAGGGTCAGGCAGGGGGCGGTGTGAGGGTGGTCGTGTGGGTTAGGCTGGGGGCAGTGTGTGGGTGGTAGTGAGGGTCAGGCTGGGTGCGGTGTGTGGGTGGCAGTGAGGGTCAGGCTGGGTGCGGTGTGTTGACGGCAGTGAGGGTCAGGCTGGGTGCGGTGATCGGATGGCAGTGAGGTTCAGGCTAGGGGCGGTGAGTGGGTGGCAGTGAGGGCCAGGCTGGGGGCAGTGTGTCGGTGGTAGTGAGGGTCAGGCTGGGTGCGGTGTGTGGGTGGTAGTGAGGGTCAGGCTGGGTGCGATGTGTGGGTGGCGGTGAGGGTCAGGCTGAGGACGGTGTGTGGATGGCAGTGAGGGTCAGGCTGGGTGCGGTGTGTGGGTGTCAGTGAGGGTCAGGCTGGGTGCGGTGTGTGGGTGGCGGTGAGGGTCAGGCTGGGGGCGGTGTGTGGATGGCAGTGAGGGTCAGGCTGGGGGCGGTGTGTGGGTGGTAGTGAGGGTCAGGCTGGGTGCGTGTGTGTGGGTGGTAGTGCGGGTCAGGGTGGGTGCGAAGTGTGTGTGGCGGTGAGGGTCAGGCTGAGGACGGTGTGTGGATGGCAGTGAGGGTCAGGATGGGTGCGGTGTGTGGGTGTCAGTGAGGGTCAGGCTGGGTGCGGTGTGTGGGTGGCAGTGAGGGTCAGGCTGGGGGCGGTGTGTGGATGGCAGTGAGGGTCAGGCTGGGGGCGGTGTGTGGGTGGTAGTGAGGGTCAGGCTGGGTGCGGTGTGTGGGTGGTAGTGCGGGTCAGGGTGGGGGCGGTGAGTGGATGGTAGTGAGGGTCAGGCTGGGGGCAGTGTGTGGGTGGCAGTGGGGATCAGGCTGGGGGCGATGTGTGGGTGGTAGTGAGGGTCAGGCTGGGTGCGGTGTGTGGATGGTAGTGAGGGTCAGGCTGGGTGCGGTGTGTGGGTGGTAGTGAGGGTCAGGCTGGGTGCGGTGTGTGGGTGGCAGTGAGGGTCAGGCTGGGTGCGGTGTGTTGACGGCAGTGAGGGTCAGGCTGGGTGCGGTGTTCGGATGGCAGTGAGGTTCAGGCTAGGGGCGGTGAGTGGGTGGCAGTGAGGGTCAGGCTGGGGGCTGTGTGTCGGTGGTAGTGAGGGTTAGGCTGGGTGCGGTGTGTGGGTGGTAGTGAGGGTCAGGCTGGGTGCGATGTGTCGGTGGCGGTGAGGGTCAGGCTGAGGACGGTGTGTGGATGGCAGTGAGGGTCAGGCTGGGTGCGGTGTGTGGGTGTCAGTGAGGGTCAGGCTGGGTGCGGTGTGTGGGTGCCAGTGAGGGTCAGGATGGGGGCGGTGTGTGGATGGCAGTGAGGGTCAGGCTGGGGGCGGTTTGTGGGTGGTAGTGAGGGTCAGGCTGGGTGCGGTGTGTGTGTGGTAGTGAGGTTCAGGCTGGGTGCGGTGTGTGGGTGGTAGTGAGGGTCAGGCTAGATGCGGTGTGTGGGTGGTAGTGAGGTTCAGGCTGGGTACGGTGTGTTGGTGGTAGTGAGGGTCAGGCTGGGTGCGGTGAGTGGGTGGTACTGAGGGTCATGCTGGGTGCGGGGTATGGGTGGTAGTGAGGGTCAGGCTGGGTGCGGTGTGTGTTTGGTAGTGAGTGTCAGGCTGGGTTCGGTGTGCGGATGGTGTTGAGGGTCAGCCTGGGGGCGGTGTGTCGGTGGTAGTGAGGGTCAGGCTGGGTGCGGTGTGTGGGTGGTAGTGAGGGTCAGGCTGGGTGCGGTGTGTGGGTGGTAGTGTGGGTCAGGCTGGGTGCGGTGTGTGGGTGGTAGTGAGGGTCAGGCTGGGGGCGGTATGTGGGTGGTAGTGAGGGTCAGGCTGGGTGCGGTGTGTGGGTGGTAGTGAGGGTCAGGCTGGGGGCGGTATGTGGGTGGTAGTGAGGGTCAGGCTGGGTGCGGTGTGTGGCTGGCAGTGAGGTTCAGGCTGGGTGCGGTGTGTGGGTGGCAGTGAGGGTCAGGCTGGGTGCGGTGTGTTGACGGCAGTGAGGGTCAGGCTGGGGGCGGTGTGCGGGTGGTAGTGAGGGTCAGGCTGGGTGCGGTGTGTGGATGGTAGTGAGGGTCAGGCTGGGGGCGGTGTGTGGGTGGTAGTGAGGGTCAGGTTGGGTGCGGTGTGTGGACGCCCGTGAGGGTCAGGATGCAGGCGGTTTGAGGGTGGTAGTGAGTGTCAGACTGGGGGCGGTGTGTGGGTGGTAGTGAGGGTCAGGCTGGGGGCGGTATGTGGGTGGTAGTGAGGGTCAGGCTGGGTGCGGTGTGTGGGTGGTAGTGTGGGTCAGGCTGGGTGCGGTGTGTGGCTGGCAGTGAGGGTCAGGCTGGGGGCAGTGTGTGGGTGCCAGTGGGGATCAGGCTGGGGGCGATGTGTGGGTGGTAGTGAGGGTCAGGCTGGGTGCGTTGTGTGGATGGTAGTGAGGGTCAGGCTGGGGGCGGTGTGTGGGTGGTAGTGAGGGTCAGGCTGGGTGCGGTGTGTGGATGGCAGTGAGGGTCAGGCTGGTTGCGGTGAGTGGGTGGTAGTGAGGGTCAGACCGAGGGCGGTTTGTGGGTGGCAGTGTGGGTCAGGCAGGGGGCGGTGTGTGGGCGGCAGTGAGGGTCAGACAGGGGGCGGTGTGAGGGTGGTCGTGTGGGTCAGGCTGGGGGCAGTGTGTGGGTGGTAGTGAGGGTCAGGCTGGGTGCGGTGTGTGGGTGGCAGTGAGGGTCAGGCTGGGTGCGGTGTTCGGATGGCAGTGAGGTTCAGGCTAGGGGCGGTGAGTGGGTGGCAGTGAGGGTCAGGCTGGGGGCAGTGTGTCGGTGGTAGTGAGGGTCAGGCTGGGTGCGGTGTGTGGGTGGTAGTGAGGGTCAGGCTGGGTGCGATGTGTGGATGGCAGTGAGGGTCAGGCTGGGGGCGGTGTGTGGGTGGTAGTGAGGGTCAGGCTGGGTGCGGTGTGTGTGTGTGGTAGTGAGGTTCAGGCTGGGTGCGGTGTGTGGGTGGTAGTGAGGGTCAGGCTAGATGCGGTGTGTGGGTGGTAGTGAGGTTCAGGCTGGGTACGGTGTGTTGGTGGTCGTGAGGGTCAGGCTGGGTGCGGTGAGTGGGTGGTACTGAGGGTCAGGCTGGGTGCGGGGTGTGGGTGGTAGTGAGGGTCAGGCTGGGTGCGGTGTGTGTTTGGCAGTGAGGGTCAGGCTGGGTTCGGTGTGCGGATGGCAGTGAGGGTCAGGCTGGGGGCGGTGTGTCGGTGGTAGTGAGGGTCAGGCAGGGTGCGGTGTGTGGGTGGTAGTGAGGGTCAGGCTGGGTGCGGTGTGTGGGTGGTAGTGAGGGTCAGGCTGGGTGCGGTGTGTGGGTGGTAGTGAGGGTCAGGCTGGGGGCGGTATGTGGGTGGTAGTGAGGGTCAGGCTGGGTGCGGTGTGTGGGTGGCAGTGAGGGTCAGGCTGGGGGCGGTGTGTGGGTGGTAGTGAGGGTCAGGCTGGGTGCGGTGTGTGGCTGGTAGTGAGGTTCAGGCTGGGTGCGGTGTGTGGGTGGCAGTGAGGGTCAGGCTGGGTGCGGTGTGTTGGTGGCAGTGAGGGTCAGGCTGGGGGCGGTG
>NW_026869336.1:46480-54043 GCF_020745735.1 Hemiscyllium ocellatum
AAGGTGTGTGGGTGGTAGTGAGGGTCAGGCTGGAGACGGTGTGTGGGTGGTAGTGAGGGTCAGGCTGGGGGCGGTGTGTGGATGGCAGTGAGGGTCAGGCTGGGTGCGGTGTGTGGCTGGTAGTGAGGGTCAGGCTGGGTGCGGTGTGTGGGTGGTAGTGAGGGTCAGGCTGGGGGCGGTGTGTGGTTGGTAGTGAGGGTCAGGCTGGGTGCGGTGTGTGTGTGGCAGTGAGGGTCAGGCTGGGGGCGGAGTGTGGATGGCAGAGAGGGTCAGGCTTGGGGCGGTGAGTTGGTGTTAGTGAGGGTCAGGCTGGGGGCGGTGTGTGTGTGGCAGTGAGGGTCAGGCTGGGTGCGCTGTGTGGGTGGCAGTGAGGGTCAGGCTGGGGGCGGTGTGTGGGTGGCAGTGAGGGTCATGCTGGGGGCGGTGTGTGGGTGGTAGTGAGGGTCAGGCTGGGTGCGGTGAGTTGGTGTTAGTGAGGGTCAGGCTGGGTGCGGTGTGTGGACGGCAGTGAGGGTCAGGCTGGGTGCGGTGTGTGGGAGGCAGTGAGGGTCAGGCTGGGTGCAGTGTGTGGCTGGTAGTGAGGGTCAGGCTGGGTGCGGTGTGTGGGTGGTAGTGAGGGTCAGGCTGGGTGCGGTGTGTGTGTGGCAGTGAGGGTCAGGCTGGGCGCTGTGTGGGTGGTAGTGAGGGTCAGGCTGGGTGCGGTGTGTGGGTGGCAGTGAGGGTCAGGCTGGGGGCGGTGAGTTGGTGTTAGTGAGGGTCAGGCTGGAGACGGTGTGTGGGTGGTAGTGAGGGTCAGGCTGGGGGCGGTGTGTGGATGGCAGTGAGGGTCAGGCTGGGTGCGGTGTGTCTGGTAGTGAGGGTCAGGCTGGGTGCGGTGTGTGGGTGGCAGTGAGGGTCAGGCTGGGGGCGGTGAGTTGGTGTTAGTGAGGGTCAGGCTGGGGGCGGTGTGTGGGTGGTAGTGAGGGTCAGGCTCGGTGCGGTGAGTTGACGGCAGAGAGGGTCAGGCTGGGTGCGGTGAGTGGGCGGCAGTGAGCGTCAGGCTGGGTGCCGTGTGTGGTTGGTAGTGAGGGTCAGGCTGGGTGTGGTGTGTGGATGGCAGTGAGGGTCAGGCTGGGGGCGGTGTGTGGGTGGTAGTGAGGGTCAGGCTGGGGGCGGTGGGTGGGTGGTAGTGAGGGTCAGGCTGGGTGCGGTGTGTGGGTGGTAGTGAGGGTCAGGCTGGGGCGGTGTGTGGGTGGTAGTGAGGGTCAGGCTGGGTGCGGTGTGTGGGTGGTAGTGAGGGTCAGGCTGGGGGCGGTGTGTTGCTGGTAGTGAGGGTCAGGCTGGGGGCGGTGTGTGGACGGCAGTGAGGGTCAGGCTGGGTGCGGTGTGTGGGTGGTAGTGAGGGTCAGGCTGGGGGCGGTGTGAGGGTGGCAGTGAGGGTCAGGCTGGGTGCGGTGTGTGTGTGGACGGCAGTGAGGGTCAGGCTGGGTGCGGTGAGTGGGTGGTAGTGAGGGTCAGGCTGGACGCCGTGTGTGGGTGGTAGTGAGGGTCAGGCTGGAGACGGTGTGTGGGTGGTAGTGAGGGTCAGGCTGGGGGCGGTGTGTGGATGGCAGTGAGGGTCAGGCTGGGTGCGGTGTGTGGCTGGTAGTGAGGGTCAGGCTGGGTGCAGTGTGTGGGTGGTAGTGAGGGTCAGGCTGGGGGCGGTGTGTGGTTGGTAGTGAGGGTCAGGCTGGGTGCGGTGTGTGTGTGGCAGTGAGGGTCAGGCTGGGGGCGGAGTGTGGATGGCAGAGAGGGTCAGGCTTGGGGCGGTGAGTTGGTGTGAGTGAGGGTCAGGCTGGGGGCGGTGTGTGTGTGGCAGTGAGGGTCAGGCTGTGTGCGCTGTGTGGGTGGCAGTGAGGGTCAGGCTGGGTGCGGTGAGTGGGTGGCAGTGAGGGTCAGGCTGGGGACACTGTCTGGTTGGTAGTGAGGGTCAGGCTGGGTGCGGTGTGTGTGGGTGGTAGTGAGGGTCAGGCTGGGTGCGCTGTGCGGATGGCAGTGAAGGTCAGGCTAGGTGAGGTTTGTGGGTGGTAGTGAGCGTCAGGCTGGGTGCGGTGTGTGGGTGGTAGTGAGGGTCAGGCTGGGGGCGTGTTGTGGGTGGTAGTGAGGGTCAGGCTGGGTGCGGTGCGTGTGTGGTAGTGAGGTTCAGGCTGGGTGCGTTGTGTTGGTGGTAGTGAGGGTCAGGCTGGGGGCGGTGTGTGGGTGGCAGTGAGGATCAGGCTGGGTGCGGTGAGTGGGTGGCAGTGAGGGTCAGGCTGGTAGCGGTGAGTGGGTGGCAGTGAGGGTCAGGCTGGGGGCAGTGTCTGGTTGGTTGTGAGGGTCAGGCTGGGTGCGGTGTGGGTGGGTGGTAGTGAGGGTCAGGCTGGGTGCGCTGTGCGGATGGCAGTGAAGGTCAGGCTGGGTGCGGTGAGTGGGTGGCAGTGAGGGTCAGGCTGGTAGCGGTGAGTGGGTGGCAGTGAGGGTCAGGCTGGGGGCAGTGTCTGGTTGGTTGTGAGGGTCAGGCTGGGTGCGGTGTGGGTGGGTGGTAGTGAGGGTCAGGCTGGGTGCGCTGTGCGGATGGCAGTGAAGGTCAGGCTGGGTGAGGTGTGTGGGTGGTCGTGAGGGTCAGGCTGGGTGCGGTGTGTGGGTGGTAGTGAGGGTCAGGCTGGGGGCGGTGTGTGGGTGGTAGTGGGGGTCAGGCTGGGTGCGGTGTGTGGGTGGTAGTGAGTGTCAGGCTGGGGGCGGTGTGTGGATGGCAGTGAGGGTCAGGCTGGATGCGGTGTGTGGGTGGTAGTGAGGGTCAGGCTGGGTGCGGTGTGTGGCTGGTAGTGAGGGTCAGGCTGGGTGCGGTTTGTGGATGGTAGTGAGGGTCAGGCTGGGTGCAGTGTGTGTGTGGCAGTGAGGGTCAGGCTGGGCGCTGTGTGTGGATGGCAGTGAGGGTCAGGCTGGGGGCGGTGAGTTGGTGTTAGTGAGGGTCAGGCTGGGGGCAGTGTGTGGGTGGTAGTGAGGGTCAGGCTCGGTGCGGTGAGTTGACGGCAGTGAGGGTCAGGCTGGGTGCGGTGAGTGGGCGGCAGTGAGCGTCAGGCTGGGTGCCGTGTGTGGGTGGTAGTGAGGGTCAGGCTGGGTGTGGTGTGTGGATGGCAGTGAGGGTCAGGCTGGGTGCGGTGTGTGGACGGCAGTGAGGGTCAGGCTGGGTGAGGTGAGTGGGTGGTAGTGAGGGTCAGGCTGGACGCCGTGTGTGGGTGGTAGTGAGGGTCAGGCTGGAGACGGTGTGTGGGTGGTAGTAAGGGTCAGGCTGGGGGCGGTGTGTGGATGGCAGTGAGGGTCAGGCTGGGTGCGGTGTGTGGCTGGTAGTGAGGGTCAGGCTGGGTGCAGTGCGTGGGTGGTAGTGAGGGTCAGGCTGGGGGGGGTGTGTGGTTGGTAGTGAGGGTCAGGCTGGGTGCGGTGTGTGTGTGGCAGTGAGGGTCAGGCTGGGGGCGGTGTGTGGATGGCAGAGAGGGTCTGGCTTGGGGCGGTGAGTTGGTGTTAGTGAGGGTCAGGCTGGGGGCGGTGTGTGTGTGGCAGTGAGGGTCAGGCTGGGTGCGCTGTGTGGGTGGCAGTGAGGGTCAGGCTGGGGGCGGTGTGTGGGTGGCAGTGAGGGTCAGGCTGGGGACGGTGTGTGGGTGGTAGTGAGGGTCAGGCTGGGTGCGGTGTGTTGGTGTTAGTGAGGGTCAGGCTGTGTGCGGTGTGTGGACGGCAGTGAGGGTCAGGCTGGGTGCGGTGTGCGGATGGCAGTGAGGGTCAGGCTGGTGGCAGTGTGTGGGTGTTAGTGAGGGTCAGGCTGGGTGCGGTGTGTGGGTGGTAGTGAGGGTCAGGCTGGGGGCGGTGAGTGGACGGCAGTGAGGGCCAGGCTGGGTGGGGATAGTGGGTGGCAGTGAGGGTCAGGCTGGGTGCGGTGTGTGGGTGGTAGTGAGGGTCAGGCTGGGGGCGGTGTGTGGATAGTAGTGAGGGTCAGGCTGGGGGCGGTGTGTGGGTGGTAGTGAGGGTCAGGCTGGGTGCGGTGTGCAGGTGGTAGTGAGGGTCAGGGTGGTGGCGGTGTGTGGGCGGCAGTGAGGGTCAGGCTGGGTGCGGTTAGTTGGTGGCAGTGTGGGTCAGGCTGGGTGCGGTATGTGGGTGGTAGTGAGGGTCAGGCTGGGGGCTGTGTGTGGGTTGTAGTGAGGGTCAGGGTGGGGGCGGTGTGTGGCTGGTAGTGTGGGGAAGGCTGGGTGCCGTGAGTGGGTGGCAGTGAGGGTCAGGCTGGGTGCGGTGTGTGGGTGGTAGTAAGGGTCAGGCTGGGTGCGGTGTGTGTGTGGTAGTGAGGGTCAGGCTGGGTGCGGTGTGTGGGAGGCAGTGAGAGTCAGGCTGTGTGCGGTGTGTGGGTGGTAGTGAGGGTCAGGCTGGGTGCGGTATGTGGACGGCAGTGAGGGTCAGGCTGGGTGCGGTGTGTGGCTGGTAGTGAGGGTCAGGCTGGGTGCGGTTTGTGGACGGCGGTGAGGGTCAGGCTGTGGGCGTTGTGTGGGTGGTAGTGAGGGTCAGGCAGGGTGCGGTGTGTGAGTGGTAGTGAGGTTCAGGCTGGCTGCAGTGTGTGGGTGGTAGTGAGGGTCAGGCTGGGGACGCTGTGTTGATGGCAGTGAGAGTCAGGCTGGGGGCAGTGGGTGGATGGTGTTGATTCTCACGCTGGGTGCGGTGTGTGAGTGGTAGTGAGGGTCAGGCTGGGGGCAGTGGGTGGATGGTGGTGTTCGTCAGGCTGGGGGCGGTGTGTGGGTGGTAGTGAGGGTCAGGCTGCAGGCGGTGTGAGGGTGGTAGTGAGGGTCAGGCTGCAGGCGGTGTGAGGGTGGTAGTGAGGGTCAGGCTGGGTGCCGTGTGTGGACGGCAATGAGTGTCAGGCTGGGGGCGGTGAGTGGGTGGCAGTGAGGGTAAGGCTGGGTGCGGTGAGTGGGTGGTAGTGAGGGTCAGGCTGAGGACGGTGTGTGGATGGCAGTGAGGGTCAGGGTGGGGGCGGTGAGTGGGTGGTACTGATGGTCAGGCTGGGTGCGGTGTGTGGGTGGTAGTGAGGATCAGGCTGTGTGCGGTGTGTGGCTGGTAGTGAGGGGCAGGCTGTGGGCGGTATGTTATTGCTGGTGAGGGTCAGGCTGGGGGTGTGGTGTGGGTGGTAGTGAGGGTCAGGCTGGGTGCGGTGCGTGTGTGGTAGTGAGGGTCAGGCTGGGTGCGTTGTGTTGGTGGTAGTGAGGGTCAGGCTGGGGGCGGTGTGTGGGTGGCAGTGAGGGTCGGGCTGGGTGCGGTGAGTGGGTGGCAGTGAGGGTCAGGCTGGGTGCGGTGAGTGGGTGGCAGTGAGGGTCAGGCTGGGGACACTGTCTGGTTGGTAGTGAGGGTCAGGCTGGGTGCGGTGTGTGTGGGTGGTAGTGAGGGTCAGGCTGGGTGCGCTGTGCGGATGGCAGTGAAGGTCAGGCTAGGTGAGGTGTGTGGGTGGTAGTGAGGGTCAGGCTGGGTGCGGTGTGTGGGTGGTAGTGAGGGTCAGGCTGGGGGCGTGTTGTGGGTGGTAGTGAGGGTCAGGCTGGGTGCGGTGCGTGTGTGGTAGTGAGGGTCAGGCTGGGTGCGTTGTGTTGGTGGTAGTGAGGGTCAGGCTGGGGGCGGTGTGTGGGTGGCAGTGAGGATCAGGCTGGGTGCGGTGAGTGGGTGGCAGTGAGGGTCAGGCTGGTAGCGGTGAGTGGGTGGCAGTGAGGGTCAGGCTGGGGGCAGTGTCTGGTTGGTTGTGAGGGTCAGGCTGGGTGCGGTGTGGGTGGGTGGTAGTGAGGGTCAGGCTGGGTGCGCTGTGCGGATGGCAGTGAAGGTCAGGCTGGGTGCGGTGAGTGGGTGGCAGTGAGGGTCAGGCTGGTAGCGGTGAGTGGGTGGCAGTGAGGGTCAGGCTGGGGGCAGTGTCTGGTTGGTTGTGAGGGTCAGGCTGGGTGCGGTGTGGGTGGGTGGTAGTGAGGGTCAGGCTGGGTGCGCTGTGCGGATGGCAGTGAAGGTCAGGCTGGGTGAGGTGTGTGGGTGGTCGTGAGGGTCAGGCTGGGTGCGGTGTGTGGGTGGTAGTGAGGGTCAGGCTGGGGGCGGTGTGTGGGTGGTAGTGGGGGTCAGGCTGGGTGCGGTGTGTGTGTGGTAGTGAGTGTCAGGCTGGGGGCGGTGTGTGGATGGCAGTGAGGGTCAGGCTGGATGCGGTGTGTGGGTGGTAGTGAGGGTCAGGCTGGGTGCGGTGTGTGGCTGGTAGTGAGGGTCAGGCTGGGTGCGGTTTGTGGATGGTAGTGAGGGTCAGGCTGGGTGCGGTGTGTGTGTGGCAGTGAGGGTCAGGCTGGGCGCTGTGTGTGGATGGCAGTGAGGGTCAGGCTGGGGGCGGTGAGTTGACGGCAGTGAGGGTCAGGCTGGGTGCGGTGAGTGGGCGGCAGTGAGCGTCAGGCTGGGTGCCGTGTGTGGGTGGTAGTGAGGGTCAGGCTGGGTGTGGTGTGTGGATGGCAGTGAGGGTCAGGCTGGGGGCGGTGTGTGGGTGGTAGTGAGGGTCAGGCTGGAGACGGTGTGTGGGTGGTAGTGAGGGTCAGGCTGGGGGCGGTGTGTGGATGGCAGTGAGGGTCAGGCTGGGTGCGGTGTGTGGCTGGTAGTGAGGGTCAGGCTGGGTGCAGTGCGTGGGTGGTAGTGAGGGTCAGGCTGGGGGGGCTGTGTGGTTGGTAGTGAGGGTCAGGCTGGGTGCGGTGTGTGTGTGGCAGTGAGGGTCAGGCTGGGGGCGGTGTGTGGATGGCAGAGAGGGTCAGGCTTGGGGCGGTGAGTTGGTGTTAGTGAGGGTCAGGCTGGGGGCGGTGTGTGTGTGGCAGTGAGGGTCAGGCTGGGTGCGCTGTGTGGGTGGCAGTGAGGGTCAGGCTGGGGGCGGTGTGTGGATGGCAGTGAGGGTCAGGCTGGGGACGGTGTGTGGGTGGTAGTGAGGGTCAGGCTGGGTGCGGTGTGTTGGTGTTAGTGAGGGTCAGGCTGTGTGCGGTGTGTGGACGGCAGTGAGGGTCAGGCTGGGTGCGGTGTGCGGATGGCAGTGAGGGTCAGGCTGGTGGCGGTGTGTGGGTGTTAGTGAGGGTCAGGCTGGGTGCGGTGTGTGGGGTGGTAGTGAGGGTCAGGCTGGGGGCGGTGGGTGGGTGGCAGTGAGGGTCAGGCTGGGTGGGGTGTGTGGGTGGCAGTGAGGGTCAGGCTGGGTGCGGTGTGTGGGTGGTAGTGAGGGTCAGGCTGGGGGCGGTGTGTGGCTGGTAGTGAGGGGCAGGCTGGGTGCGGTGTGTGGGTGGTAGTGAGGGTCAGGCTGGGTGCGGTGTGCAGGTGGTAGTGAGGGTCAGGCTGGGTGCGGTGTGTGTGTGGTAGTGAGGATCAGGCTGTGTGCGGTGTATGGCTGGTAGTGAGGGGCAGGCTGTGTGCGGTGTGTGGGTGGTAGTGAGGGTCAGGCTGGGGGCGTGGTGTGGGTGGTAGTGAGTGTCAGGCTGGGTGCGGTGAGTGTGTGGTAGTGAGGGTCAGGCTGGGTGCGGTTTGTGGACGGCAGTGAGGGTC
>NW_026869336.1:54540-71087 GCF_020745735.1 Hemiscyllium ocellatum
AATCACTGCCACCCACTCACCGCACCCAGCCTGACCCTCACTGCCACCCACACACCGCCACCAGCCTGACCCTCACTACCAACAACACAACGCACCCAGCCTGACCCTCACTACCACACACGCACCGCACCCAGCCTGACCCTCACTACCACCCACACCACGCACCCAGCCTGACCCTCACCAGCAATAACATAAAGCCCACAGCCTGCCCCTCACTACCAGACACACACCGCACACAACCTGATCCTCACTACCACCCACACACCGCACACAGCCTGACCCTCACTGCCATCCACACACCGTCCTCAGCCTGACCCTCACTGCCACCCACTCACCGCCTCCAGCCTGACACTCATTGCCATCCACACACCGCACCCAGCCTGACCCTCACTACCACCCACACACCGCCCCCAGCCTGACCCTCACTACCACCCACTCACCGCCCCCAGCCTGACGCACACCACCATCCACCCACTGCCCCCAGCCTGACCCTCACTACCACTCACACACCGCACCCAGCGTGAGAATCAACACCATCCACCCACTGCCCCCAGCCTGACTCTCACTGCCACCCACACAACGCACCCAGCCTGACCCTCACTACCACCCACACACTGCAGCCAGCCTGACCCTCACTACCACCCACACACCGCCCCCAGCATGACCCTCACTGCCATCCGCACACCGCACCCAGCCTGACCCTCACTACCACCCACACACCGCACCCAGCCTGACCCTCACTACCACCCACACACCGCACCCTGCCTGACCCTCACTACCACCCACACAACGCCCACAGCCTGACCCTCACCGCCAACCACACACCGCCCCCAGCTGACCCTCACTGCCGTCCACAAACCGCACCCAGCCTGACCCTCACTACCAGCCACACACCGCACCCAGCCTGACCCTCACTACCAGCCACACACCGCACCCAGCCTGACCCTCACTACCACCCACACACCGCACACAGCCTGACTCTCACTGCCTCCCACACACCGGACCCAGCCTGACCCTCACTACCACACACACACCGCACCCAGCCTTAACCTCACTACCACCCACACACGACACCCAACCTGACCCTCACTGCCACCCACTCAGCGCACCCAGCCTTCCCCACACTACCAGCCACACACCGCCCCCACCCTGACCCTCACTACAACCCACACACCGCCCCCAGGCTGACCCTCACTACCACCCACACACCGCAACCAGCCTGACCCACACTGCCACCAACTAACCGCACCCAGCCTGACCCTCACTGCCACCCACACACCGCCACCAGCCTGACCCTCACTACCACCTGCACACCGCACCCAGCCTGACCCTCACTACCATCCACACACCGCCCCCAGCCTGACCCACACTGCAACCCACACACCGCCCCCAACCTGACCCTCACTGCCACCCACTCACCGCACCCAGCCTGACCCTCACTACCAGCCACACACCGCACCCAGCCTGACGCTCACTACCACCCACTCACCGCACCCAGCCTGACCCTCACTGCCACCCACTCACCGCACCCAGCCTGACCCTCACTGCCACCCACGCACCGCCCCCAGCCTGACCCTCACTACCACCAACACAACGCACCCAGCCTGACCCTCACTACCACACACGCACCGCACCCAGCCTGACCCTCACTGCCATCCGCACACCGCACCCAGCCTGACCCTCACTGCCGTCCACACACCGCACCCAGCCTGACCCTCACTAACACCAACTCACCGCACCCAGCCTTACCCTCACTACCACCCACACACCGTCCCCAGCCTGACCCTCACTGCCACCCACACACCGCCCCCAGCCTGACCCTCACTGCCACCCACACAGCGCACCAAGCCTGACCCTCACTGCCACACACACAACGCCCCCAGCCTGACCCTCACTAACACCAACTCACCGCCCCAAGCCTGACCCTCACTGCCATCCACACACCGCCCCCAGCCTGACCCTCACTGCCACACACACACCGCACCCAGCCTGACCCTCACTACCAACCACACACCGCCCCCAGCCTGACCCTCACTACCACCCACAGACTGCACCCAGCCTGACCCTCACTACCACCCACACACCGCACCCAGCCTGACCCTCACTGCCATCCACACACCGCCCCCAGCCTGACCCTCTCTACCACCCACACACCGTCTCCAGCCTGACCCTCACTACCACCCACACACGGCGTCCAGCCTGACCCTCACTACCACCCACTCACCTCACCCAGCCTGAACCTCACGGCCGTCCACACACCGCACCCAGCCTGACCCTCACTGCCACCCTCACACCACCCACACCATGACCCTCACTACCACCTGCACACCGCACCCAGCCTGACCCTCACTACCACCCACACACCGCACCCAGCCTGACCCTCACTACCACCCACACACCGCCCCCAGCCTGACCCTCACTACCACCCACACACCGCACCCAGCCTGACCCTCACTGCCACCCACTCACCGCACCCAGCCTGGCCCACACTGCCGTCCACTCACCGCACCCAGCCTGACCCTCACTACCACCCACACACCGCACCCAGCCTGACCCTCACTAACACCCACACACCGCCACCAGCCTGACCCTCACTGCCACCCACACAGCGCACCCAGCCTGACCCTCACTGCCGTCCACACACCGCACCCAGCCTGACCCTCACTAACACCAACTCACCGCACCCAGCCTGACCCTCACTACCACCCACACACCGTCCCCAGCCTGACCCTCACTGCCACCCACACACCGCCCCCAGCCTGACCCTCACTGCCACCCACACAGCGCACCCAGCCTGACCCTCACTGCCAACCACACACCGCCCCCAGCCTGACCCTCACTACTACCCACACACTGCACCCAGCCTGACCCTCACTACCAGCCACACACCGCACCCAGCCTGACCCTCACTGCCGTCCACACACACCGCCCCCAGCCTGACCCTCACTACCACACACACACCGTCTCCAGCCTGACCCTCACTACCACCCTCACACCGCCCACACCATGACCCTCACTACGACCCACACACCGCACCCAGCCTGACCCTCACTGCCGTCCACACACCGCCCCCAGCCTGACCCTCACTACCACCCACACACCACCCCCAGCCTGACCCTCACTACCACCCACACACCGCACCCAGCCTGACACCCACCACCACCCTCACACACCGCACCCAGCCTGACCCTCACTACCACCCTAACACCGCCCCCACCCTGACCCTCACTACCACCCACACACCGCCCCCAGCCTGACCCTCACTACCACCCACACACCGCACCCAGCCTGACCCCCACCACCACCCTAACACCGCCCCCAGCCTGACCCTCACTACCACCCACACACCGCCCCCAGCCTGACCCCCACCACCAGCCACACACCGCACCCAGCCTGACCCTCACTTCCACCCACACACCGCCCCCAGCCTGACACTCATTGCCGTCTACTCACCGCACCCAGCCTGACCCTCACTGCCACCCACTCACCGCATGCAGCCTGACCCTCACTACCACCCACACACCGCACCCAGCCTGACCCTCACTGCCGCCCCCACACCGCACCCAGCCTGACCCTCACTACAACCCACTCACCGCCCCCAGCCTGACCCTCACCACCATCCATCCACTGCCCCCAGCCTGACCCTCACTGCCATCAACACAGCGTCCCCAGCCTGACCCTCACTGCCATCAACACAGCGTCCCCAGCCTGACCCTCACTGCCACCCACACAACGCCCCCAGCCTGAACCTCACCACCAATAACATACCGCCCACAGCCTGACCCTCACCGTCACCCACGCACCGCACCCAACCTGAACATCATCGCCGTCCACTCACCGCGCCCAGCCTAACCCTCACTACCACCCACACACGGCCCCCAGCCTGACCCTCACTACCAGCCACTCACCGCCCCCAGCCGGACCCTCACTGCCGCCCACACACCGCCCCCAGCCTGATCCTCACAACCACCCACACACCGCACTCTGCCTGACCCTCACTAACACGCACACACCGCACCCAGCCTGACCCTCACTGCCGTCCACAAACCTCTCCCAGCCTGACCCTCACTGCCACCCACACACCGCACCCAGCCTGACCCTCACTACCACCCACACACCGCCCCCAGCCTGACCCTCACTACCAACCACACACCGCCCCCAGCCTGACCCTCACTGCCAACCACAAACCGCACCCAGCCTGACCCTCACTTCCACCCACACACCGCACACAGCCTGACCCTCAGTACCACCCACACACCGCACACAGCCTGACTCTCACTGCCTCCCACACACCGCACACAGCCTGACCCTCACTACCACACACACACCGCACCCAGCCTGAACCTCACTACCACCCACACACGACACCCAGCCTGACCCTCACTACCACACACACACACGCACCCAGCCTGACCCTCACGACCTCCCACACACCGCCCCAGCCTGACACTCACTACAACCCACACACCGACCCAGCCTGACCCTCACTACCACCACACACCGCCCCCAGCCTGACCCTCACTACCACCCACACACCGCCCCCAGCCGGACCCTCACTGCCGTCCACACACCGCCCCCAGCCTGACGCTCACTGCCGCCCACACACCACACCCAGCCTGACCCTCACTACAACCCACACACCGCCCCAGCCTGACCCTCACTACCATCCACACACCGTCCCCAGCCTGACCCTCACTACCACCCACACATCGCACTCAGCCTGACCCTCTCTACCACCACACACCGCACCCAGCCTGACCCTCTCTACCACCCACACACCGCACCCAGCCTGACCCTCACTAACATCCACACACCGCACCCAGCCTGACCCCCACCACCACCCTCACACCGCACCCAGGCTGACCCTCACTACCACCCTAACACCGCCCCCAGCCTGACCCTCACAGCCATCCACACACCGCCCCCAGCCTGACCCTCACTGCTACCCACACAACGCCCCCAGCCTGACCCTCACCACCAATAACATACCACCCCCAGCCTGACCCTCAATACCACCCACACACCGCATCCAGCCTGACACTCACTGCCGTCCACACACCGTTCCAGCCTGACCCTCAGTACCACCCACTCACCGCACCCACCCTGACCCTCACTGCCATCCACACACCGTCCTCAGCCTGACCCTCACCACCATACACACACCGCACCCAGCCTGACCCTCACTACCACCCTCACACCGCCCCCAGCCTGACCCTCACTGCCATCCACACACCGCACCCAGCCTGACCCTCACTACCACCCACACACTGCCCCCAGCCTGACCCTCTCTACCACCCACACACCGCCCCCAGCCTGACCCTCACTGCCTCCCACACACCGCCGCCAGCCTGACCGTCACTGCCATCCACACAACGCCCCAGCCTGACCCTCACTGCCGTCCACTCACTGCCCCCAGCCTGACCCTCACTGCCATCCACTCACCACCCCTAGCCTGACCCTCACTACCACCCACACACCGCACCCAACCTGACCCTCACTACCATCCACACACCGCACCCAGCCTGACGCTCACTCCCACCCACACACTGCCCCCAGCCTGACCCTCACTACCACACACACAACGCCATCAGCCTGACCCTCACTACCACCCACACACCGCCCCCTGCCTGTCCCTCACTGCCGCCCACACACCGCACCCAGCCTGACCCGCCCTGCGGTCCACACACCGCACCCAGCCTGACCCTCACTGCGGTCCACACGCCGCACCCAGCCTGTCCCTCACTGCCGTCCACTCAACGCTCCCAGCCTGACCCTCACTGCTGTCCACTCACCGCCCCCAGCCTGACCCTCACTACCATCCACACACCGTCCCCAGCCTGACCCTCACTACCACCCACACACCGCACCAGCCTGACCCACACTACCACCCACACACCGCACCAGCCTGACCCTCACTACCACCCACACACTGTCCCCAGCCTGACCCTCACTACCACCCACACACTGCCCCAAGCCTGACCCTCACTATCACCCACACACCGCCCACAGACTGACCCTCACTACCACCCACTCACCTTCCAGCCTGACCCTCACTCCCACCCACGCACCGCCCCCAGCCTGACCCTCACTACCACCCACACACCGCCCCAAGCCTGACCCTCACTATCACCCACACACCGCCCACAGCCTGACCCTCACTACCACCCACTCACCTCCCCCCCAGCCTGACCCTCACTCCCACCCACGCACCGCCCCCAGCCTGACCCTCACTACCACACACACACCGCCCCCTGCCTGTCCCTCACTGCCGCCCACACACCGCACCCAGCCTGACCCTCCCTGCGGTCCACACACCGCACCCAGCCTGACCCTCCCTGCGGTCCACACACCGCACCCAGCCTGACCCTCACTGCGGTCCACACACCGCACCCAGCCTGTCCCTCACTGCCGTCCACTCAACGCTCCCAGCCTGACCCTCACTGCTGTCCACTCACCGCCCCCAGCCTGACCCTCACTACCATCCACACACCGTCCCCAGCCTGACCCTCACTACCACCCACACACCGCACCAGCCTGACCCTCACTACCACCCACACACTGTCCCCAGCCTGACCCTCACTACCACCCACACACCGCCCCAAGCCTGACCCTCACTATCACCCACACACCGCCCACAGCCTGACCCTCACTACCACCCACTCACCTTCCAGCCTGACCCTCACTCCCACCCACGCACCGCCCCCAGCCTGACCCTCACTACCACCCACACACCGCCCCAAGCCTGACCCTCACTATCACCCACACACCGCCCACAGCCTGACCCTCACTACCACCCACTCACCTCCCCAGCCTGACCCTCACTCCCACCCACGCACCGCCCCCAGCCTGACCCTCACTACCACCCACACGCCGCACCCAGCCTGACTCACACCACCATCCACCCACTGCCCCCAGCCTGACCCACAACGTCATCCTCACACTGACCTCAGCCTGACCCTCACCGCTGCCCACATCCCGGCACCAGCCTCATCGTCACCACCATCCACCCACTGCCCCCAGCCTGATCCTCACCACCATCCACCCACTGCCCCCAGCCTGACCCACACCGACGTCCAAACACTGCCCCCAGCCTGACCCTCACCTCCATCTAAAACCGTCCCCAGCCTGATCCTCACCAACGTACACACACCGCCCCAAGCATATCCCTCACCGTCGTCCACACACCGCCCCAAACCTGATCTTCACCGCCGTCTACACACCGCCCCCGGCCTGACCCTCACCAGAGGACTGTAGGGAGGCAAATGTAGTTCCTCTCTTCAAGAAAGGAATTAGGGAAATTCCCGGCAATTACAGACCAGTCAGTCTCACGTCTATCGTCTGCAAGGAGTTAGAAAGGATTCTGCGGGATCGGATGTATGACCATCTGGAAGAGCATGGTTTGATTAAATGCAGTCAGCACGGCTTTGTGAGGGGCAGGTCATGCCTCACAAATCTTATTGAGTTCTTTGAGGATGTTACTAGGCAGGTTGATGAGGGTCGAGCGGTGTTTGCTGTGTATCTGGACTTCAATAAGGCATTTGATAAGGTTCCCCATGGTAGGCTCATTCAGAAGGTCAGGAGGAATGGGATACAGGGAAATTCTGTTTGGATACAGAATTGGCTGGCCAACAGAAGACAGCAAGTGATAGTGGAAGGAAAATCTTCTGTCTGGAAGTCTGTGGTGAGTGGTGTTCCACAGGGCTCTGTCCTTGGGCCTCTACTGTTTGTAATTTTTGTTAATGACTTGGATGTGGGGATTGAAGGATGGGTCAGCAAGTTTGCAGATGACATAGAGGTTGGAGGTATCGTTGACAGTATAGAGAGGGCTGTTGTAGGCTGCAGCAGGACATTGTCAGGATGCAGAGATGGGCTGAGAGATGGCAGATGGAGTTCAACCTGGATAAATGTGTGGTGATGCAAGTTGGAAGGTCGAATTTGAAAGCTGAGTACAGGATTAAGGATAGGATTCTTGGCAGTGTGGAGGAACAGAGGGATGTTGGGGTGCAGGTACATAGATCCCTTAAAATGGCCACCCAAGTGGACAGGGTTGTTAAGAAAGCATATGGTGTTTTGGCTTTCATTAACAGGGGGATTGAGTTTAAGAACCGTGAGATCTTGTTGCAGCTCTATAAAACTTTGGTGAGACCGCACTTGGAATACTGGGTTCAGTTCTGGTCACCCTATTATAGGAAAGATGTGGATGCTTTGGAGAGGGTTCAGAGGAGGTTTACCAGGATGCTGCCTGGACTGGAGGGCTTATCTTACGAAGAGAGGTTGACTGAGCTCGGAGTTTTTTTCAGTGGAGAAAAGGAGGAGGAGAGGGGACCTAATTGAGGTATACAAGATGATAATGAGAGGCATAGATAGAGTTGATAGCCAGAGACTTTTTCCCAGCCTGACCCTCACTACCACCCACACACCGCCCCCAGCCTGACCCTCACTACCACCCACACACCGCCCCCAGCCTGACCCTCACTACCACCCACACACTGCCCCCAGCCTGACCCTCACTACCACCCACACACCGCACCCAGCCTGACCCTCACTACCACCAACACACCGCACCCAGCCTGACCCTCACTGCCACCCACACACCGCACCCAGCCTGACCCTCACTACCACCCACACACCGCCCCCAGTCTGACCCTCACTGCCACCCACACACCGCCCCCAGCCTGACCCTCACTACCACCCACACACCGCCCCCAGCCTGACCCTCACTACCACCCACACACCGCACCCAGCCTGACCCTCACTGCCACACACACACCGCACCCAGCCTGACCCTCACTGCCACCCACACAGAGACTTTTTCCCAGGGCAGAAATTGTTAACACGAGGGGTCGTAGTTTTAAGCTGTTTGGCGGAAAGTATAGAGGGGATGTCAGAGGCGGTTTCTTTACACAGAGAGTTGTGAGAGCATGGAATGCATTGCTAGCAGCAGTTGTGGAAGCGAGGTCATTGGGGATATTTAAGAGACTGCAGGATATGCATATGGTCACAGAATTTGAGGGTTTGTACATTAAGTTTACGTTCCATAAGGATCAATGGTCGGCACAACATCGTGGGCTGAAGGGCCTGTTCTGTGCTGTACTGTCCTATGATCTATGAAGTGTATCTGTACCTTTCGACCATCTGCACCCTGTACTGACAGGTAGGGCTCCCTCAATACCTTAGAAACCATCCCCCAGTATGTTTATCCCAAGAACACCTCGTAAACCTGTTTGTCAACTTTCAGCAGAAGCAGCCTCAGGGCATTGAGCACAGACTGAATGACTCAGTGACGCTTGGATCAGGTCAGATCAAATTCTCAAGCAAACAGATGGCTGGGGATATTCAGTAACAACGGTGAGGAGAGAGAGGAACAATTCACATTTCAAGTGACCCTTCCTCAAAACGGTCTGTTCTGAAGGAACTTTCCCGCAGAAATCACTGGATTGAAAGGTAAACTCTGTCTGTCTCTTTCTCCCTCTCCCTTCAGAGATGCTGCCGGACATGCTTAGCTTCTTCAGCCATCTCTGTATTGATGTTTCAGGTCTCCAGTGCATCCGTACAGATTGGTTTTAGTGTTGAATTCTCAAGCTTGCTCTGTTCAAGGGATTGAACCCCTCGGCTACAAAGGGGGGTCAGTTACCTCAGCTAACTGGCTCGTGATGCCAACATTGTTGGTTCAATCTCTATCATGTCTGAAATTACCATGAAGGCCCCTGATTCTCAACCTCGCCCCTCACCTGAGGTGTGTGACCCACCAGGCCTCTCTCTCTGACAGGACAGCAGCTCTCGGGTCCTCCTGGTCTATACTAACTTCCCAACTTTAAAAAGGACACTCCAGGAAGAGAGCTCTTTACATGGTTCAGGTCAAAATCCTGGAGCTCCCTCCCTAACATCACTGTGGGACACCCAAGGACTGCAGTAATGAGAGTACAGCTCACCCCCACCTTCCAGGTAACTATTAGAGGGGGTGGGAATCACATGCAAGCCCCATTTGAAAATAAGTTTATTACAGGGTGACGGTGGATGGTCACTAAGACTGTTTCTGTACCTGTGCTGAAATCAGCATAACGATGAAGCAAAGGGTGGGTTGAAGATGACATTGATAGCCTTTTGTAGGTTGGTGTTTATTGGAGTTTGTATCGACAGTATGAATGTTTGAGCACTTATTCAAGGGCATGCAGGTAGCTGCCAGAGGAAGTGATGGGGGCTGGTACAATTGTGACATTTGAAAGCCATCAGGATGAGTATGTGAATAGGAAGGGTTTGGAGGGATATCAGCCAAGTGTTAGCAAATGGAATGAAATGAGATGAGAATATCTGGTTGGTATGGTCGCGTTGTATAGGAGGGTCTGTTTCCAAGCTGTGCATCTCTGTGACTCTGTGCCTCTGAATAGTCTATTACAGAGAGTTTCAGACAGGGCCTGGTTTCTGTGTCTCGCTCATACTTCCTCAGAATCTGCAAACCCTATGTCTCCACATTTCCACAAGACTCCATGAAATAGAAAAAAGAGGGTCAGTGCTGAGGGAGTGCTGCACTGTCAGAGGGTCAGTACTGAGGGAGTGCTGCACTGTCAGAGCGTCAGTACTCAGGGAGTACTGCACTGTCAGAGGATCAGTTCTGAGGGAGGGCCGCACTGTCAGAGGGTCAGTACTGAGGGAGTGCTGCACTGTCAGAGGGTCACTGCTGAGGTAGTGCAGCACGGTCAGAGGGTCACTGCTGAGGTAGTGCAGCACGGTCAGATGGTCAGTCCTGAGGGAGTGCTGCACTGTCAGAGGGTCAGTACTGAGGGAGTGCAGCATTGTCAGAGTGTCAGTGTGGAGGGAGTGCAGCACTGTCAGAGGGTCAGTACTGAGGCAGTGCAGCACTGTCAGAGGGTCAGTACTGAGGGAGTGCTGCGCTGTGGAGGGTCAGTACTGAGGGAGTGCAGCGTTGTCAGATGGTCAGTACTGAGGGAGTGCTGCGCTGTCAGATGGTCAGTACTGAGGGAGTGCAGCACTGTCAGAGGGTCAGTACTGAGGGAGAGCTGCGCTGTCAGTGGTCAGTACTGAGGTAGTGCTGCACTGTCAGAGGGTCAGTACTGAGGGAGTGCAGCGTTGTCAGATGGTCAGTACTGAGGGAGTGCTGCGCTGTCAGATGGTCAGTACTGAGGGAGTGCAGCACTGTCAGAGGGTCAGTACTGAGGGAGAGCTGCACTGTCAGAGGGTCAGTACTGAGGGAGTGCAGCATTGTCAGAGTGTCAGTGTGGAGGGAGTGCAGCATTGTCAGAGGTTCATTACAGAGAGAGTGCTACATTATCAGAGGGTCAGTACTGAGGGAGCGTTGCACGGTCAGTGGGTCAGTACAAAGAGAGTGCTACACTGTCAGGGGATCAGTACTGAGGGAGTGCTGAACTGTATGAGGGTCAGTACTGAGGCAGTGCAGCACTGTCAGAGGGTCAGTACTGAGGCAGTGCAGCACTGTCAGAGGGTCAGTACTGAGGGAGTGCTGCGCTGTCAGTGGTCAGTACTGAGGGAGTGCTGCGCTGTCAGAGGGTCAGTACTGAGGGAGGGCCGGACTGTCAGAGGGTCAGTACTGAGGGAGTGCAGCACAGTCAGATGGTCAGTACTGAGGGAGTGCAGCACGGTCAGAGGGTCAGTACTGAGGGAGTGCAGCACGGTCAGAGGGTCACTGCTGAGGTAGTGCAGCACGGTCAGAGGGTCAGTACTGAGGGAGTGCAGCACTGTCAGAGGGTCAGTACTGAGGGAGTGCAGCACAGTCAGAGGATCAGTACTGAGGGAGTGCTGCGCTGTCAGAGGGTCAGTACTGAGGGAGTGCTGCACTATCGGAGGATCAGTACTGAGGGAGTGCAGCGTTGTCAGATGGTCAGTACTGAGGGAGTGCTGCGCTGTCAGAGGGTCAGTACTGAGGGAGTGCCGCGCAGTCTGAGGGTCAGTACTGAGGGAGTGCAGCACTGTCAGAGGGTCAGTACTGAGGGGGAGCTACACTGTCAGAGGGTCAGTACTGAGGCAGTGCAGCACTGTCAGAGGGTCAGTACTGAGGCAGTGCAGCACTGTCAGAGGATCAGTACTGAGGGAGTGCTGCGCTGTCAGAGGGTCAGTACTGAGGGAGTGCTGCACTATCGGAGGATCAGTACTGAGGGAGTGCAGCGTTGTCAGATGGTCAGTACTGAGGGAGTGCTGCGCTGTCAGAGGGTCAGTACTGAGGGAGTGCCGCGCAGTCTGAGGGTCAGTACTGAGGGAGTGCAGCACTGTCAGAGGGTCAGTACTGAGGGGGAGCTACACTGTCAGAGGGTCAGTACTGAGGCAGTGCAGCACTGTCAGAGGGTCAGTACTGAGGCAGTGCAGCACTGTCAGAGGGTCAGTACTGAGGCAGTGCAGCACTGTCAGAGGGTCAGTACTGAGGCAGTGCAGCACTGTCAGAGGGTCAGTACTGAGGCAGTGCAGCACTGTCGGAGCATCAGTATTGAGGGAATGCTGCACTGTCAGACGGTCAGTCCTGAGGGAGTGCTGCACTGTTAGAGGGTCAGGAATGAGGGAGTGCAGCACAGTCAGAGGGTCAGTACTGAGGGAGAAATGCACTGTCAGTGAGTCAGTACTGAGGGAGTGCTGCGCAGTCTGAGGGTCAGTATTGAGGGAGTGCCGCGCAGTCTGAGGGTCAGTACTGAGGGAGTGCAGCAATGTCAGAGGGTCAGTATTGAGGGAATGCTGCACTGTCAGAGGGTCAGTACTGAGGGAGCGTTGCACTGTCAGTGGGTCAGTACAAAGAGAGTGCTACACTGTCAGAGGATCAGTACTGAGGGAGTGCTGCATTGTAAGAGAGTCAGTACTGAGTGAGTGCCACACTATCAGATGCCCTGAATGGCCTAATTTCTGCTCGCATGTCTTGTGGTCTACGAGGAATATCGGGAATTGTTCAGTACATTTCTGCTTCTGCGTCCTACAGACACTGCTCAGCAATGATTCCCGTGTCCAGATTCCAGAGACTGTGTTCAAACAGACCGTCTTCATTTGGTTTTTGAACTTGAAGAGGTTCCATCCTCTTTTCCCAGGGTTGGAGGGTTCGTGTCACGTGACTGACCTGTCAGCTCAAAGGGATATTTTCATGCTGCAGGGCTGAGGTTTATTCCTCAGCTTCCGTCTGCTCATCCCAAATGGATCTCACTGCCCCACACTCAGCACAGTCGTGTGTTCCTTATTTCTGAGCTTCCCAATGTTCATCCACTTCCAGAATGATATCCCACACTCCTCCAAACCGTATCGCAGGCTAATTGTCTGGGAGAGAGGAGGGCTAAGAGGGGAAATAAAAATCTGAAAGTTCCTTACAGTGACATTAAAGATGAATTGATAATGAGAGAAAGAGTAGGCTGTGGAAGACAGTGAGAGTCTGTGCATGGACCCAGAGGGTGTAGTGAATGGATGCATTTTGTCAGTGCTCACTGGGACAGGGTTGATAATAAATCGTGGAGATGCTCTGTGATATAATTAAATGAGTAAACATATATATAGAGAGAGATGGTTCTGAGTGGTCTGGCCTTCTTACAACCCAATAAATCTCCAAAGACGGGGGAAATGTGTCTCAGTTTACCGAATGAGGTGATGGAGGAAGTAGCAGGTACACGAGCAAACATTTTCAAATCCTCTCTGGCCACAGGAGAGGTGTCTGCAGACTGACCATGTGGTACTGTTATTCAAGACGGAGCATGGGATATACCAGGCAGCTCCAGGCCGGTCAGGCTAATATCGTGGGTGGGACGTCTGTTGGAAGCAATTTTGGGAGATAGAATTAATCAGCATTTAAAGAGACTGGAGTTCAGGAAGAACAGTCAGAATGGTTCTGTTAAGGGGAGGTCAGGTCTGACCAATGGGATTGCACTGTTTAAGGAGGTGACCAGGTGTGTAAATAAGGGCAATACTTTCCTGTCGCCCGCTTGGAGGTCAGTCAGGCTTTTATCAGGATCCATACCGGAATCTGATAGTGAACATAAAAACTCAAGATCCAAGGAATTTGGCGCAGAATGCTGAGTGGCAGGAAGCAGACAGTGATGGCCCAATTAGAAATCTCTGTCCGTTCATGTCTCACTGTTGGGGTCTTGCTGATGTGGCTGGTAGAAAAGATGTAGGTTTGAATGGTGGATGGTTAATCACTGGGCTCATGAATGATATGAAGATTGGTTGTGTGATAAATACTGAGGAGGATAGCCTTAGGTTACAGAAGAATGGAGATGGCCTTGTCAGATGGACCGATCAGTGACAACGGGTGAGGGGCCTGAAGACTGGAGGGTGGTTAATGATGGGCCATTATTGAAGTAAGGCTGCAAGGAACAGCCATTGTACTATGGAGCTGTGAGCCTGATGGCAGTGGTGGGTCAGCTGTTGGAGGGCATTCTGAGAGACAAGTTACATACATTTGGAAAAGCAAGAATTGATTAGGGATGGTCAGCTTGGCTTTGTTTGTGGAATTGATGTGTCCAACTTGATGGAGCTTTTGAAGGGATGACCAAGGAGACAGATGAGATGTTTTCACATGGGAGACTGCTTAGTAAAAGGTTAGATGAGATGACATCCAGGGAGAGAGGACAGCACGGTGCCTCAGTGGTTTGATTCTAACTCCCGGTGACTGTCTGTATGGAGTTTACACATTCTCTCTGTATCTGTGTGCGTTTACACCGGGTGCTTCAGTTTCCTCCCACCGCCTAAAGATGCCATGGGAAATGTAGCATTCCCGGGATCGAGTAGAGGATGTGAGTCTGGGTGGGATGCTGTTCAGACAGTCAGTGTGTGGCCAATGGACGGAATGGCTTGCTTCTACACTGTAGGAATTCTAAAATTAATCCAGAGAGACAAGTCATGTTCTGGGAACCTGGGCTCCAGTCTTGGACAGGAGTGGATGTGGGTCCTTACCGTCTGAAGGGGTTTGAACATAGTCTGAGGGGGGAGCTGGGCTGAGCCCTGAAGTGTTGAGGGTGTGAATGTTTTGTGGAGCTACTGTCTGAGGGGCTTTGGGGTTAAACACAACAAAGTGGTGCTTTCTTTGATATTGGGGGGGTATTTTCTGAGGTATTGAGGGGGCACTTTCTGAGGTACTGAGGGAGCACTTTCAGATGTGCTGAGGAATTGAGGTAGCACTTTCTGAGGTACTGAGGGAGAACTCTCTGAGGTATTGAGGGAGCACATTGTGAGGCACTAACGGAGCACTTTCTGAGGTAGAGAGGGAGCACTTTCTGAGGTAGAGAGGGAGCACTTTCTGAGGTAGAGAGGGAGCACTTTCTGAGGTACTTTCTCGAACCCGTCTCTCTCGCCCCCCCCTCACTATCACACCTCTCTCTCTCTGTCTCTCCCTTTTCTCTCTCTCGACCACTCTCTCTCTCTCTCTCTCTCACCCCTCTCTCTCACACACCCCAATCTCTCTCTCTCTCTCGCCTCCTCTCTTTCTCACTCACGTTTCCTCTCTCTCTCGCCCCCCTCTCTCACACCCCCCTTTCTCTCACCCCCATCTCTTTCTCGCCCTCTCTCTCGCTCTGACTCTCGCCCCCTCTCTCTCACTCGCGCCCTCTCTCAGACCCCCTCTCTCTCTCGACGACCTCTCTCGCTCTCTCGCCCCTCTCTCTCTCGCCCCCATCTCTCACTATCACCCCCCTTTCTCTCACCCCCTCTCTCTCTCGCCCACCTCTCTCTCTCTCGCCCCCTCTCTCACTATCGCCCCCTCTTTCTCTCGCTCCCTCTGTCTCTCTCTCTCTCTTTCTACCCGCTCTCTCTCACCGGCCTCTCTCTCTCGTCCCACTCTCTCTCTCTGTCTCTCGCTCCCTTTCTCTCTCTGCCCACACACCCTCTCTCTCTCTCGCTCTCTCTCTCTCTCTCTCGCCCCTCTCTCTCTCTCCCGCCCCTATCTCTCTCTCGACTCCCTTTCTCTCTCTCTCTCTCTCTCACCCTCTCTCTCGCCCCCTCTCTCTCGCTCTCTCTCTCTCTCTCGCCCCCCTCTCTCTCTCTCTCTCTCTCTCTCTCTCTCTCTTGCCCCCTCTCTCTCTCGCACCCTCTCTCTCTCTCTCCATCTCTCCCGCCCACTCTCTCTCTCTCTCTCGACCCCCTCTCTCTCTCGACCCCCTCTCTCTCTGTCTCTCGTGCCCTCTCTCTCTCTCTCTCTCGACACCCTGTCTCTCTCTCTCTCGGTCTCTCGGTCTCTCTCTCTCTCTCTCTCTCTCTCTGTATCTCTCTCTCTCCCCCACCTCTCTCGCCCCCCCTCTCTCTCTCTCACCACCCCATTTCTGTCGCCCCTCTCTCTCTCTCTCGCCCCCCCTCTCTCTCCCCCCCTCTCTCTCACACACCCCCTCTCTCTCTCGCGCCCCCTCTCTCTATCGCACCTCTCTCTCTCTCCCTCCCCTCTCTCTGCCCCCACTCTCTATATCTCTCTCTCTCTCTCTCTGTCTCTCTCTCGGTCTCTCTCTCTCTCTCTCTCTCTCTGTGTCTCTCTCTATCTCTCTCTCTCTCTATCTCTCTCTCTCGCCCCCTCTCTCTGACTCTGCCCCCACCCCTCGCCACCACCTCTCTCTCTCTCG
>NW_026869336.1:71584-98928 GCF_020745735.1 Hemiscyllium ocellatum
ATAGAGAGAGAGAGGGTGTGTGGGCAGAGAGAGAAAGGGAGCGAGAGACAGAGAGAGAGTGGGACGAGAGAGAGAGGGGGGCGAGAGAGAGCGGGTAGAAAGAGAGAGAGAGAGACAGAGGGAGCGAGAGAAAGAGGGGGCGATAGTGAGAGAGGGGGCGAGAGAGAGAGGTGGGCGAGAGAGAGAGGGGGTGAGAGAAAGGGGGGGTGATAGTGAGAGATGGGGGCGAGAGAGAGAGGGGCGAGAGAGCGAGAGAGGTCGTCGAGAGAGAGAGGGGGTCTGAGAGAGGGCGCGAGTGAGAGAGAGGGGGCGAGAGTCAGAGCGAGAGAGAGGGCGAGAGAGAGATGGGGGTGAGAGAAAGGGGGGTGTGAGAGAGAGAGGGGGGCGAGAGAGAGAGGAAACGTGAGTGAGAAAGAGAGGAGGCGAGAGAGAGAGAGATTGGGGTGTGTGAGAGAGAGGGGTGAGAGAGAGAGAGAGAGAGAGAGAGTGGTTGAGAGAGAGAAGGGGGGAGAGAGAGAGAGATATATATAGGGGGGGCCAGAGAGAGACAGAGAGAGAGAGAGGTGTGATAGTGAGGGGGGGGGGCGAGAGAGAGGGGTTCGAGAAAGTACATCAGAAAGTGCTCCCTCAATACCTCAGAAAGAGCTCCCTCAATACCTCAGAAAGTGCTCCCTCAGTACCTCAGAAAGTGATCCCTCAGTACATCAGATAGTGATCCCTCAGTACATCAGATAGTGATCCCTTAATACCTCAGAAAGTGATCCCTCAATACCTCAGAATGTGCTCCCTCAGTACCTTAGAAAGTGTTCCCTCAGTACATCAGAAAGTACTCCCACAGTACCTCAGATAGTGCTCCCTCAATACCTCAGAACGTGCTCCCTGAATACCTCAGAGGATGCTCTCTCAATACCTCAGAAAATGCTGCCTCAGTTCCTCAGAAAGTGTTCCCTCAATACCTAAGAAAGTGATCCCTCAGTACATCAGAAAGTGATCCCTCAGTACATCAGAAAGTGATCCCTCAGTACATCAGAAAGTGTTCCCACAATAACTCAGAGTTCACCCTCAATATCTCAGAATGTGCTCCCTCAGTACTACAGATCGTACTCCCTCAATACCTGAGAAATTGCCCCATCAGCACCTCAGAAAGTGCTCCCTCAATTCCTCAGATAGTTCTCCCTCCCTCTGTACCTTAGATAGTTCTGCCTCAGTACCTCAGACAGTGCTCCGTCAGCACCTCAGAAAGTGCTCCCTCAGCACCTCAGAAAATGCACCCTCAATATCTCAGATAGTTCACCCTCAATACCTCAGAAAGTGCTCACTCAATATTTCAGATAGTTCTCCCACTAAACCTCAGATGATGCTCCCTCAATTCCTCAGATAGTGCTCCCTCAGTACATCAGAAAGAGCCTCCACAATACATCAGATAGTGCTCCCTCAATACCTCAGATAGTTCTCACTCAATACCTCAGAAAGTGCTCCCTCAATACCTCAGAAATTCCACCCTCCATTCCTCAGATAATGCTCCCTCCATTCCTCAGATAGTGCTCCCTCAATACCTCAGATAGTGCTCCCTCAATACCTCAGAAAATGCTGCCTCAGTTCCTCAGAAAGTGGTCCCTCAATTCCTCAGATAGTACTCCCTTAATACCTCAGAAAGAGCTCCCTCAATACCTCAGGAAGTGATCCCTCAGTACATCAGAAAGTGATCCCTCAATACCTCAGAAATTGCTCCCTCAATATTTCAGATAGTTCTCCCACTATACCTCAGATGATGCTCCCTCAATTCCGCAGATAGTGCTCCTTCAGTACATCAGAAAGAGCACCCACAATACATCAGGAAGTGCTACCCTCAATACCTCTGAAAGTGCTCCCTCAGTACCTCAGAAAGTGATCCCTGAATACCTCAGATAGTGTTCCCTCAATACCTCAGACATTTCTCCCTCAGTTACTCAGAAAGTGCTACCTCAATACCTCAGAATGTTCTCCCCCAGTACCTCAGAAAGTGCAACTCAATACCTCAGAAATGGCCTATCAATACCTCAGACAATGCTTCCTCAAAATGTGCTCCCTCCGTAACTCAGAAAGTGCTCCCTCAGTACATCAGAAAGAGCTCCCACAGTACCTCAGAAAATGCTCCCTGAATACCAGAGAAAGTGCTCCCTCAGTACCTCAAAACGTGCTCCCACAATACCTCAGATAGTGATCCCGCGGTACTTCAGAAAGTGCTACCTCAATTGCTCAGTACATCTGAAATTGCTCCCTCAGTACCTCAGTAAGTACTCCCTCAGTACCTTAAAAAGCACTCTCTTAATACCTCAGATAGTCCTACCTCAATACCTCATAAAGTGCTCTCTCAGTACTTCAGATAGTGCTCCCTCAATACCTCAGAAAGTGCTCCCTCAATATGTCAGAAAGTGCTCACTCAGTATCTCAGAAAGTGCTCCTCAACACCTCAGATGGTTCTCCCTCTGTACCTCAGATAGTTCTCCATCAATAACTCAAATAGTTCTCCCTCAGTACCTCAGAAAGTGCTCTCTCAATACCTAAGTGCTCCCTCAGTACCCCAGAATGTGCTCCCTCAGTACCCCAGAATGTGCTCCCTCAGTTCCTCAGAAAGTGCTCCCTCAATTCCTCAGAAAGTGCTCCCTCAGTACCTCAGAAAGTGCTCTCTCAATACCTAAGTGCTCGCTCAGTACCCCAGAATGTGCTCCCTCAGTACCCCAGAATGTGCTCCCTCAGTTCCTCAGAAAGTGCTCCCTCAGTTCCTCAGAAAGTGCTCACTCAATACCTCAGATAATGCTCCCTCAATTCCCCAAATATTTCTCCCTCGGTACCTCAGAAAGTGTTCCCTCAATACCTCAAAGTGCGACCTCAATTCCTCAGTACATCTGAAATTGCTCCCTCAGTACCTCAGAAAGTGACCCCTCAGTACCTCAAAAAGTGCTCTCTTAATGCCTCAGACAGTGCTACCTCAATACCTCAAAGTGCTCTCTTGGTTCTTCAGATTGTGGTCCCTCAATATCTCAGAAAGTGCTCACTCTCTATCTCAGAAAGTGTTCCATCAGTACCTCAGAAAGTGCTCTCTCAGCACCTCAGAAAGTGCTCCCACAGTACCCCAGAAACTGCCTCCTCAATACCTCAGATAGTTCTCCCTCAGTACCTCACAAAGTGCTCCCTTTAACCTCAGAAAGTGTTCCCTGAATGCCTCAGAAAGTACCACCTCAATACCTGACAGCACTCCCTCTGTACCTCAAATAGTTCTCCCTCAGTCCCTCAGATTGTACTCCCTCAATACCTCAGAAAGTGCTCCCTCCCTACCTCAGATAGTTCTCCCTCAATGCCTCAGAAAATGCTCCCTCAATATCTCAGATAGTTTACCCTCAATACGTCTGAAAGTGCTCCCTCAATATGTCTGAAAGTGCTCCCTCAATACGCCTGAAAGTGATCCCTCAAAATGTCAGAAAGTCCGACCTCAGTACCTCAGATAGTGCTCCCACAATTCCTCAGGTAGTGATCCCTCAGTACCTCAGACTGTACTCTCTCAGTACCTCAGAAATGCTCCCTCAGTACCTCAGATGGTTCTTCCTCAATACCTCAGAAAGTGCCCCCTAAATACCTCAGACAGTGCTCCCTCCGTACCTCAGAAAGTGCTCCCTCCGTACCTCAGATAATGCTCCCTCAATTCCCCAGATAGTTCTCCCTCAGTACCTCAGAAAGTGCTCCCTCAATACCTCAGAAAGTGCAATCTCAATTCCTCAGTACATCTGAAATTGCTCCCTCAGTCCCTCAGTAAGTGCACCCTCAGGACCACAAAAAGTGCTCTCTTAATACCTCAGACAGTGCTACCTCATAAAGTGCTCTCTCGGTACTTCAGATAGTGCTCCCTCAATATCTCAAAAAGTGCTCACACAGTACCTCAGAAAGTGTTCCCTCAGTACCCCAGAAACTGCCTTCTCATTACCTCAGATGGCTCTCGCACAGTACCTCAGGTAGATCTCCCTCAATACCTCGAATAGTTCTCCCTCAGTACCTCAGAAAGTGCTCCCGCAATACCTCAGACAATGCTCCCCCAGTACCTCAGAAAGTGCTCCCACAGTACCTCAGATAGTGTTCCCTCAGTACCTCAGATAGTGTTCCCTCAGTACCTCAGATAGTGCCCCCTCAGTACCTCAGATAGTGCCCCCTCAGTACCTCAGATAGTGCTCCCTCAGTAACACAGATCATGCTCCCTCAGTAACACAGATCATGCTCCCTCAATTCCTCAGATAGTGTTCCCTCAATACCTCAAAAATGCTGCCTCAGTTCCTCAGAAAGTGCTTCCTCACTACCTCAGAAAGTACTCCCACAATACCTCAGAAAGTGCTCCCTCAATACCTCAGAAAGTGCTCCCTCACTACATCAGAAAGAGCTTCCACTGTACCTCAGATAATGCTCCCTGATTATCAGAGAAAATGCTCCCTCAGTACCACAAAAAGTGCTCCCACAATGCCTCAGATAGTGATCCCGCAGTACTTCAGAAAGTGCTCGCTCAATACCTCAGAAGTACTCCCTCAAATCCTCAGGTAGTGTTCCCTCAGTACCTCAGAAAATGCTCCCTCAAAAGCTCAGATGGTTGTCCCTCAGTACCTCAGATAGTTCTCCATCAATACCTCAAATAGTTCTCCCTCAGTACCTCAGAAAGTGCTCCCTCAATACCTCAGGTATTTCTCCCTCAGTACCTCAGAAAGTGCCCCCTCAATACCGCAGACAGTTCTCCCTCAGTACCTCGGAAAGTGCTCTCTCAATACCTCAGAAAGTGCTCCCTCAGTACCCCAGAATGTGCTCCCTCAGTACCCCAGAAAGTGCTCCCTCAGTACCCCAGAAAGTGCTCCCTCAACACCACAGATAATGCTCCCTCAATTCCCCAGATAGTTCTCCCTCAGTAGCTCAGAAATTGCTCCCTCAATACCTCAGAAAGTGCTCACTCACTACCTCAGGAAGTGCGCCCTTTCTACCTCAGAAAGTGCTCCCTCAATACCTCAGATAATGCTCCCTCATTATCTCAGAAAGTGCTCTTTCAATATCTAAGAAAGTGCTCCCAAAATATCTCAGAAAGTGTTCCCACAGTATCTCAGAAATTGCTCCCTCAATCCCTCAGAAACTGCTCTCTCAGTACGCCAGAAACTGCCTCCGCAATACCTCAGATGGCTCTCCCTCAGTACCTCAGGTAGTTCTCCCTCATTACCTCAAATAGTTATCCCTCAGTACCTCAGAAAGTGCTCCCTCAGTACCTGAGAAAGTGTCCCCTCAATACTTCAGACAGTGCTCCCTCAGTACCCCAGAAACTGCCTCCTCAATACCTCAGATAGTTCTCCCTCAATACCTCAAAGTGCTCCCTCAATTCCTCAGAAAGTGCTCCCTCAATTCCTCAGATAGTTCTCCCTCAATACCTCAAAGTGCCACCTCAATACATCAGACAGTGCACCCTCAGTACCCCAGAAACTGCCTCCTCAATACGTCAGATAGTTGTCCCTCAATTCCTCAGATAGTTCTCCCTCATTACCTCAGAAAGTGCTCCCTGAATACCTCAAAGTACCACCTCAATACCTCAGGCAGTGCTCCCTCAGCACCTCAGAAAGTGCTCCCTCAGTACCCCAGAAACTGCCTCCTCAATATCTCAGCTAGTTCTCAGTCAATACCTCAGATAGTTCTCCCTCAATTCCTCAGATAATTCTCCCTCAGTACCTCAGATAGTTCTCCCTCAGTACCTCAGATAGTTCTCCCTCAGTACCTCAGAAAGTGCTCCCTGAATACCTCAAAGTGCCACCTCAATACCTCAGACAGTGCTCCCTCAGCACCTCAGAAAGTGCTCCATTAGTACCCCAGAAACTGCCTCCTCAATACCTCAGATGGCTCTCCCTCAGTACCTCAGGTAGTTCTCCCTCAATAACTCAAATAGTTCTCCCTCAGTACCTCACAAAGTGCTCCCTCAATACCTCAGATTGTTCTCCCACAGTACCTCAGAAAGTGTTCCCTGAATACTTCAAAATGTGCCACCTCAATACCTCAGACAGTGCTCCCTCAGCACCTCATAAAGTGCTCCCTCAGTACCTCAGAAAGAGCTCCCTCAGTACCTCAGAAAGTGCTCCCTCAGTACATCAGATAGTTCTCCCTCAATACCTCAGAAAGTCCTACCTCAGTACCTCAGATAATGCACCCTCAATACCTCAGGTAGTTCTCCCTCAGTACCTCAGAACGTGCTCCCTGAATACCTCGGAATGTGCCACCTCAATATCTGAGACAGTGCTCCCTCTGCACCTGTAAAGTGCTCCCTCAGTACATCAGAAAGAGCTCCCACAATACTTCAGAAAGTGTTTCCTCAATACCTCAGATAGTTCTTCCACAATACCTCAGCAAGTGCTCCCTCAATACCTCAGAAAATGCTCACTCAATATCTCAGACAGTTCTCCCTCACTTTCTGATAAACTGATCCCTCAATACATCTGAAAGCGCTCCCTCAATATGTCTGAAAGTGCTCCCCCAATAACTCAGAAAGTGCTCCCTCAATACCTCAGAAACTGCTCCCTCAATACCTCAGATGGCTCTCACTCAGTACCTCAGATGGCTCTCACTCAGTACCTCACATGGCTCTCACTCAGTACCTCAGGTAGTTCTCCCTCAGTACCTCATAAAGTGCTCCCACAGTACCTCAGAAAATGCTCCTTCAATATCTAAGGTAGTTTACCCTCAATACCTCAGAAATTGCTCACTCAATATCTCAGGTAGTGCTCCCTCAATACCTCAGAAAGTGCTCCCTCATTACCTCAGAAAGTGTGCTCCCTGAATACCTCAGAATGTGCCACCTCAATACCTCAGACAGTGCTACCTCAGCACCTCATAAAGTGCTCCCTTAGTACCTCAGATAGTTCTCCCTCAATACCTCACATAGTTCTCCCTCAATACCTCACATAGTTCTCCCTCAGTAACTCAGATCATGCTCCCTCAATTCCTCAGATAGTGCTCCCTCAATATCACAAAGTGCTCCCTCAGTACCTCAGAAAGTGCACCCTCAGTACATCAGATAGTTCTTCCTCATTACGTCAGAAAGTGCTCCCTCAATACCGCAGAGAATGCTGCTTCAATATCTCAGATAGTTCACACTCAATACCTCAGAAAGTGCTCACTCAATATCTCAGGTAGTGCTCCCTCAATACCTCAGAAAGTGTTCCCTCAGTACCTCAGATAGTGCTCCCACAGTACCTCAGATAGTGCTCCCACAGTAACTCACATAGTTCTCCCTCAGTAACTCAGATCATGCTCCCTCAATTCCTCAGATAGTTCTCCCTCAATTCCTCAAAAATGCTGCCTCAGTTCCTCAGAAAGTGCCCCCTCAATACCTCAGACAGTGCTCCCCCAATAAACTCAGAAAGCGCTCTCTCAGTTCCTCAGAAAGTGATCCCTCAATACCTCAGAAAGTGCCCCTCAATACCTCGGACACTGCTCCCTCAATGCCTCAAAAAGTGCTCCCTCTGTACCTCAGAAAGTGTTCCCTCAGCACATCACAAAGAGCTCCCACAGTACCTCAGATAATGCTCCCTGAATACCAGAGAAAGTGCTCCCTCTGTACCTCAAAACGTGCTCCCACAATACCTCAGATAGTGATCCCTCAGTACATCAGAAAGTGCTCGCTCAATACCTCAGACAGTGCTCCCTCAGTACCCCAGAAACTGCCTCCTCAATACCTCAGTTGGCTCTCCCTCAGTACCTCAGGTAGTTCTCCCTCAATACCTCAAATAGTTATCCCTCAGTACCTCATAAAGTGCTCCATCCGTACCTCATAAAGTGCTCCCTCTACATCAGAAAGTGCACCCTCAGTTCATCAGAAAGTGTTCCCTCAGTACCTCAGATAGTGCTCCCTCAATAGTTCTCCATCAATACCTCCGAATGTGCTCCCTCAGTCCCTCAGATCGTTCTCCCCAATACCTCCGAAAGTGCTCCCTCAATACCTCCGAAAGTGCTCCCTCAATCCCTCCGAAAGTGCTCCGTCAATCCCTCAGATAGTGCTCCCTCAATCCCTCAGATAATGCTCCCGCAATTCCTCAGATAGTGCTCCCTCAGTACCACAGAAAATGCTCCCTCAATCCCTCAGAAAGTGCTCCTTCTGTACCTCAGAAAATGCTCCCACAATACCTCAGAAAGTGCTCTCTCAGTTCCTCAGAAAATGCTCCCTCAGTACCTCAGAAAGTGCTCTCTCAGTATGCCAGACAGTGCTCCCTCAATATCTCAGATAGTTCTCCCTCAGTACCTCAGAAAGTGCTCACTCAATAGCTCACAAAGTGCTTCCTCAATTGCTCAGTACAACTGAAATAGCCCCCTCAGTACCTCCGAAAGTGCCCCTTCAGTATCTCAAAAAGTACTCCCTTCATACCTCTGACAGTGCTACTTCAATACCTCAAAGTGCTCTCTCGGTACCACAGATAGTGCTCCCTCAATACCTCAGAAAGTGCTCCCTCAGTACCTCAAGAAGTGCGCCCTTACTACCTCATAAAGTGCTCCCTCAATACCTCAGATAATGCTCCCTCATTGCCTCAGAAAGTGCTCTTTCAATATCTCAGAAAGTGTTCCCACAGTATTTCAGAAAGTGCTCCCTCAATCCCTCAGGAAGTGCTCCCTCAGTACCCCAGAAACTGCCTTCTCAATACCTCAGATGCCTCTCCCTCAGTACCTCAGGTAGTTCTCCCTCAATACCTCACAAAGTGCTCCCTCAATACCTCAGATTGTTCTCCCACAGCACCTCAGATAGTTCTCCTTCAGTACCTCAGATAATGTTCCCTCATTACCTCAGAAAGTACTCTTTCAATATCTAAGAAAGTGCTCGCGTAATATCTCAAAGTGCTCCCTCAATCCCTCAGAAAGTGCTCCCTCAGTACCTCAAGAAGTGCGCCCTTACTACCTCATAAAGTGCTCCCTCAATCCCTCAGAAACTGCCTCCTCAATACCTCAGTTGGCTCTCCCTCAGTACCTCAGGTAGTTCTCCCTCAATACCTCAAATAGTTATCCCTCAGTACCTCATAAAGTGCTCCATCCGTACCTCAGAAAGTGCTCCCTCTACATCAGAAAGTGCACCCTCAGTTCATCAGAAAGTGCTCCCTCAGTACCTCAGATAGTGCTCCCTCAATAGTTCTCCCTCAATACCTCCAAAAGTGCTCCCTCAGTCCCCCAGATCGTTCTCCCCCAATACCACAGATAGTTCTCCCTCAATACCTCTTAAAGTGCTCCCTCATTACGTCTGAAAGTGCTCCCTCAATACCTCCGAAAGTGCTCCCTCAATACCTCAGATAGTGCTCCCTCAATACCTCAGATAGTGCTCCCTCAATATTTCAGATAGTTCTCCCTCAGTACCACAGAAAATGCTCCCTCAATACCTCAGACAGTGCTCCCTCACTACTTCATAAAGTGCTATGTCAGTACCTCACATAGTGATCCCTCAATACCTCAGAAAGTGCTCCCTCTATATCTCAGATTGTTCTCCCTCAGTACCTCAGAAAGTGCTCCCGCAATCCCTAAGAAAGTGGTCACTCAGCACCTCAGAAAGTGCTCCCTCAGTACCCCAGAAATTGCTCCCTTACTAACTCAGAAAGTGCTCCCTCAATACCTCAGACAGTTCTCCCTTAGTACCTCAGATAATGCTCCCTCAAAACCTCAGAAATTGCTCTCTCAACATCTAAGGAAGTGCTCCCTCAATACCTCAGAAAGTGCTCCCTCAGTGCCTCAGACAGTGCTCCTTCAGTACCTCAGAAAATGCTCCCTCAGTACGCCAGACAGTGCTCCCTCAATATCTCAGATAGTGCTCCCTCAATACCTCAGATAGTGCTCCCTCAATTCCTCAGATAGTGCTCCCTCAATTCCTCAGATAGTGCTCCCACAGTACCTCAGAAAGGGCTCCCACAGTACCTCAGAAAGGGCTCCCACAATACCTCAGATAGTGATCCCTCAGTACCTCAGAAAGTGCTCGCTCAATCCATCGGAAAGTGCTCCCACAGTACCTCAGATAGTTCTCCCTCAATACCTCAGAAAGTGCTCCCTGAATACCTCAGATATTTCTCCCAAAATACCTCAAATACTTCTCCCTCAGTACCTCAGAAAGTACTCCCTCAATACCTCAGATAGTTCGCCCTCAGTACCTTAGAAAGTGCTCCCTCAGTACATCAGAAAGTGCCCCTTAATACCTCAGAAATTGCCCCCTCAATACCTCAGACACTGCTCCCTCAGTACCTCAAAAAGAGCTCCCTCCGTACATCAGAAAGAGTTCCCACAGTACCTCAGAAAATGCTCCCTGAATACCAGAGAAAGTGCTCCCTCAGTACCTCAAAATGTGCTCCCACAATACCTCAGATACTGATCACTCAGTACCTCAGAAAGTGCTCGCTCAATACCTCAGAAAGCGTCCCCTCAATAACTCAGACAGTGTTCTCTCAGTACCTCAGAAATGCTCCCTCAATACCACAGAAAGTGCTCCCTCAACACCTCAGATGGTTGTCCCTCAATACCTCAAATAGTTCTCCCTCAGTACTTCAGAAAGTGCTCCCACAATACCTCAGACAGTGCTCCCTCAGTGCCTCAGGAAGTGCTCTCTCAATACCTCAGAAAGTGCCCACTCAATATCTCAAAGTGCTCCCTCAATATCTCAGAAAGTGCTCAATCAATACCTCAGAAAGTGTTCCTTCAGTACCTCAGAAAGTGCACTCTCAGTACCCCAGAAACTGCCTCCTCAATACCTCAGATGGCTCTCCCTCAGTACCTCAGATAGTTCTCCCTCAGTACCTCAGAAAGTACTCCCACAGTACCTCAGATCGTTATCCTTCAATACCTCAGAAAGTTCTCCCTCAGTACCTTAGAAAGTGCTCCCTCAGTACATCAGAATGTGCCCCTCAATACCTCAGAAATTGCCCCCTCAATACTTCAGACACTGCTCCCTCAGTACCTCAAAAAGTGCTCCCTCCGTACATCAGAAAGAGTTCCCACAGTACCTCAGAAAATGCTCCCTGAATACCAGAGAAAGTGCTCCCTCAGTACCTCAAAAAGTGCTCCCACAATACCTCAGATACTGATCACTCAGTACCTCAGAAAGTGTCCCCTCAATACCTCAGACAGTGCTCTCTCAGTACCTCAGATGGTTCTCCCTCAATACCTCAGAAAGTGCTCGCTCAATATCTCAGATCGTTTTCCCTCAATATCTCAGATATTTCACCCTCAATACCTCAGAAAGTGCTCCCTCAATACCTCAGAAAGTGATCCTTTAATACCTCAGACAGTGCTCCCTCAATACCTCAGAAATTGCTCCCATATATTTCAGAAAGTTCTCCCTCTATACCTCAGATAGTGCTCCTTCAATACCTCAAAGTGCTCCCTGAATACTTCAGATAGTTCTCCCTCAATACCTCAGATAGTGCTCCCTCAATACCTCAGAAAGTGCTCTCTCTCTACCTCAGAAAATGCTCCGTTAGTGCCTCACAATGTGCTCACTCAGTACCTCAGAAAGTGCTCCCTCAATACCTCAGATAATGCTCCCTCAATTCCCCAGTTAGTTCTCCCGCAGTACCTCTGAAGGTGCTCCCTCAATCCCTCAGAAAGTGTTCCCCCAATACCTCAGAAAGTGCTCCCTCAATTCCTCAGTTCATCTGAAATTGCTCCCTCAGTACCTCAGAAACTGCTCCCTCAGAGCCTCAAAAAGTACTCTCTCAATTCCTCAGACAGTGCTCCCTCAATACTTCATAAAGTGCTCTCTCAGTACCTCACATAGTGCTGCCTCAGTACCCCAGAGAGTGCTCCCTCAATACCTCAGATAGTTCTCCCTTAGTACCTCAGAAAGTGCTCTCTCAATATCTAAGTAAGTGCTCCCTCAATTTCTAAAAAATGCTCCCTCTTTACCTCAGAAAATGCTCCCTCAATACCTCAGAGAGTGCTCCCTCAATACCTCAGAAAGTGCTCTCTCTCTACCTCAGAAAGTGCTCCGTTAGTGCCTCACAATGTGCTCCCTCAATACCTCAGAGAGTTCTCCCTCAGTACCTCAGAAAGTGCTACCTCAATTCCTCAGCACATCTGAAAGTGCTCCCTCAGTACCTCAGAAAGTGCCCCCTCAATACCTCAGATAGTGCTCCCTCAGTACCTCAGAAAATACCCCCCCAATATCAAAGAAAGCACCACTTTGTTGTGTTTAACCCCCAAAGCCCCTCAGACAGTAGCTCCACAAAACATTCACACCCTCAACACTTCAGGGCTCAGCCCAGCTCCCCCCTCAGACTATGTTCAAACCCCTTCAGACGGTAAGGACCCACATCCACTCCTGTCCAAGACTGGAGCCCATGTTCCCAGAACATGACTTGTCTCTCTGGATTAATTTTAGAATTCCTACAGTGTAGAAGCAAGCCATTCCGTCCATTGGCCACACACTGACTGTCTGAACAGCATCCCACCCAGACTGACATCCTCTACTCGATCCCGGGAATGCTACATTTCCCATGGCATCTTTAGGCGGTGGGAGGAAACTGAAGCACCCGGTGTAAACGCGCACAGATACAGAGAGAATGTGTAAACTCCATACAGACAGTCACCGGGAGTTAGAATCAAACCACTGAGGCACCGTGCTGTCCTCTCTCCCTGGATGTCATGCCATCTAACCTTTTACTAAGCAGTCTCCCATGTGAAAACATCTCATCTGTCTCCTTGGTCATCCCTTCAAAAGCTCCATCAAGTTGGACACATCATTTCCACAAACAAAGCCAAGCTGACCATCCCTAATCAATTCTTGCTTTTCCAAATGTATGTAAGTTGTCTCTCAGAATGCCCTCCAACAGCTGACCCACCACTGCCATCAGGCTCACAGCTCCATAGTACAATGGCTGTACCTTGCAGCCTTACTTCAATAATGGCCCATCATTAACCACCCTCCAGTCTTCAGGCCCCTCACCCGTTGTCACTGATCAGTCCATCTGACAAGGCCATCTCCATCCTTCTGTAACCTAAGGCTATCCTCCTCAGTATTTATCACCCAACCAATCTTCATATCATTCATGAACCCAATGATTAACCATCCACCATTCAAACCTACATCTTTTCTATCAGCCACATCAGCAAGACCCCAACAGTGAGACATGAACGGACAGAGATTTCTCATTGGGCCATCACTGTCTCCTTCCTGCCACTCAGCATTCTGCGCCAAATTCCTTGGATCTTGAGTTTTTGTGTTCACTATCAGATTCCGGTATGGATCCTGATAAAAGCCTCACTGACCTCCAAGCAGGCGACAGGAAATTATTGCCCTTATTTACACACCTGGTCACCTCCTTAAACAGTGCAATCCCATTGGTCAGACCTGACCTCCCCTTAACAGAGCCATTCTGACTGTTCTTCCTGAACTCCAATCTCTTTAAATGCTGATTAATTCTATCTCCCAAAATTGCTTCCAACAGACGTCCCACCCACGATATTAGCCTGACCGGCCTGGAGCTGCCTGGTATATCCCATGCTCCCTCTTGAATAACAGTACCACATGGTCAGTCTGCAGACAACTCTCCTGTGGCCAGAGGGGATTTGAAAATGTTTGCTCGTGTACCTGCTACTTCCTCCATCACCTCATTCGGTAAACTGAGATACATTTCCACCGTCTTTGGAGATTTATTGGGTTGTAAGAAGGCCAGACCACTCAGAACCATCTCTCTCTCTCTATATGTTTACTCATTTAATTATATCACAGAGCATCTCCACGATTTATTATCAACCCTGTCCCAGTGAGCACTGACAAAATGCATCCATTCACTACACCCTCTGGGTCCATGCACAGACTCTCACTGTCTTCCACAGCCTACTCTTTCTCTCATTATCAATTCATCCTTAATGTCACTGTAAGGAACTTTCAGGTTTTTATTTCCCCTCTTAGCCCTCCTCTCTCCCAGGCAATTACCCTGCGATACGGTTTGGAGGAGTGTGGGATGTCATTCTGGAAGTGGATGAACATTGGGAAGCTCAGAGATAAGGAACACACGCCTGTGCTGAGTGTGGGGCAGTGGGATCCATTTGGGATGAGCAGACGGAAGCTGAGCAATAAACCTCAGCCCTGCAGCATGAAAATATCCCTTTGAGCTGGCAGGTCAGTCACGTGAAACGAACCCTCCAACCCTGGGAAAAGAGGATGTAACCTCTTCAAGTTCAAAAACCAAATGAAGACGGTCTGTTTGAACACAGTCTCTGGAATCTGGACACGGGAATCATTGCTGAGCAGGGTCTGTAGGACGCAGAAGCAGAAATGTACTGAACAATTCCCGATATTGCTCGTAGACCACAAGACATGGGAGCAGAAATTAGGCCATTCAGCCCATCTGACAGTGTGGCACTCACTCAGTACTGACTCTCTTACAATGCAGGTATCCCCCAGCCTGATGCGCTGACAGTGCAGCACTCCCTCAGTACTGACCCTCTGACAGTGCAGCACGCCCTCAGTACTGACCCTCTGACTGTGCTGCACTCCGTCCACACTGACCCTCTGACAATGCTGCACTCCCTCCACAGTGACCCTCTGACAATGGTGCAATCCCTCCATATTGACCCACTGACAGTGCAGCTCTCCCTCAGAACTGACTCTGACAGTGCAGCTCTCCTTCCGTACTGACCCTCTGACAGTGCAGCACTCCCTCAGTACTGAACTTTGGATAGTGCATGCTCCCTCAGTGTTGACCCTCCGACAGTACAGCACTCCCTCAGTGTTGACCCTCCGACAGTGCAGCACTACCTCATTGTTGACCCTCCGACAGTGCAGCACTCCCTCAGTACTGACCCTCTGACAGTGCAGCACTCCCTCAGTACTGACCCTCCGACAGTGCAGCACTCCCTCAGTACTGACCCTCCGACAGTGCAGCACTCCCTCAGTACTGACCCTCCAACAGTGCAGTACTCCCTCAGCACTGACCCTCTTTTTTCTATTTCATGTAGTGTTGTGGAAATTTAGAGTCATAGGGTTTGCAGATTCTGAGGAAGCATGAGCGAGACACACAGTCCAAGCCCTGTCTGAAACTCTCTGTAATAGACTATTCAGAGGCACAGAGTCACAGAGATACACAGCATGGAAACAGTCCCTCCTGTCCAACGCGACCATACCAACCAGATATTCTCATCTCATTTCATTCCATTTGCTAGCACTTGGCTGATATCCCTCTAAACCCTTCCTATTCACATACTCATCCTGATGGCTTTCAAATGTTACAATTGTACCAGCCCCCATCACTTCCTCTGGCAGCTACCTGCATGCCCTTGAATAAGTGCTCAAACATTCATACTGTCGATACAAACTCCAATAAACACCAACCTACGAAAGGCTATCATTGTCATCTTCAACCCACCCTTTGCTTCATCGTTGTGCTGATTGCAGCACAGGTACAGAAACAGTCTTAGTGACCATCCACCGTCACCCGGTAATAAACTTATTTTCAAATGGGGCTTGCATGTGATTCCCACCCCCTCTAATAGTTACCTGGAAGGTGGGGGTGAGCTGTACTCTCCTTACTGCAGTCCTTGGGTGTCCCACAGTGATGTCAGGGAGGGAGCTCCAGGATTTTGACCTGAACCATGTAAAGAGCTCTCTTCCTGGAGTGCCTTTTTAAAGTTGGGAAGTTAGTATAGACCAGGAGGACCCGAGAGCTGCTGTCCTGTCAGAGAGAGAGGCCTGGTGGGTCACACACCTCAGGTGAGGGGCGAGGTTGAGAAGCTGGGGCCTTCATGGTAATTTCAGACATGATAGAGATTGAACCAAGAATGTTGGCATCACGAACCTGTTAGCTGAGGTAACTGACCCCCCTTTGTAGCCGAGGAGTTCAATCCCTTGAACAGAGCAAGCTTGAGAATTCAACACTAAAACCAATCTGTACGGACCCGCTGGAGACCTGAAACATCAATACAGAGATTGCTGAAGAAGCTCAGCATGTCCGGCAGCATCTCTGATGGGAGAGGGAAAAAGAGACAGAGAGAGAGTTCACCTTTCAATCCAGTGATTTCTGCGGGAAAGTTCCTTCAGAACAGACCGTTTCTGAGGAAGGGTCACTTCGAATGTGAATTGTTCCTCTCTCTCCTCACCGTTGTTACTGAATATCCCCAGCCATCTGTTTGCTTGAGAATTTGATCTGAGCTGATCCAAGCGTCACTGAGTTATTCAGTCTGTGCTCAATGCCCTGAGGCTGCTTCTGCTGAAAGTTGACAAACAGGTTTACGAGGTGTTCTGGGGATAAACATACTAGGGGATGGTTTCTAAGGTATTGAGGGAGCACTATGTGTCAGTACAGGGTGCAGATGGTCGAAAGGTACAGATACACTTCATAGAACATAGAACAGTCCAGCACAGAACAGGCCCTTCAGCCCACGATGTTGTGCCGACCATTGATCCTTATGGAACATAAACCTAATGTACAAACCCTCAAAATGTCTGTGACCATATGCATGCCCAGCAGTCTCTTAAATGTCCCTAATGACCTCGCTTCCACAACTGCTGCTGGCAACGCATTCCATGCTCTCACAACTCTCTGTGTAAAGAACCCGCCTCTGACATCCCCTCTATACTTTCCGCCAACCAGCTTAAAACTACGACCCCTCTTGTTAACAATTTCTGCCCCGGGAAAAAGTCTCTGTGTGGGTGGTAGTGAGGGTCAGGCTGGGGGCGGTGTGTGGACAGCAGTGAGGGTCAGGCTGGGTGCGGTGTGTAGGTGGGAGTGAGGGTCAGGCTGGGTGCGGTGTGTGGACGGCAGAGAGGGTCAGGCTGGGTGCGGTGTGTGGACGGCAGTGAGGGTCAGGCTGGGTGCGGTGTGTGGGTGGTAGTGAGGGTCAGGCTGGGGGCGGTGTGTGGGTCGTAGTGAGGGTCAGGCTGGGGGCGGTGTGTGGTTGGTAGAGAGGGTCAGGCTGGGGGCGGTGTGTGGGTGGTAGTGAGGGTCAGGCTGGCGGCGGTGTGTGGGTGGCAGTGAGGGTCAGGCTGGGTGCGGTGTGTGGGTGGTAGTGAGGGTCAGGCTGGGGGCGGTGAGTGGACGGCAGTGAGGGTCAGGCTGGGGGCGGTGTGTGGGTGGCAGTGAGGGTCAGGCTGGGTGCGGTGTGTGGGTGGTAGTGAGGGTCAGGCTGGGGGCAGTGAGTGGGTGGTAGTGAGGGTCAGGCTGGGTGCGCTGTGTGGGTGGTAGTGAGGGTCAGGCTGGGGACGGTGTGTGGGAGGCAGTGAGGGTCAGGCTGGGTGCGGTGTGTGGGTGGTAGAGTGGGTCAGGCTGGGGGCGGTGTGTGGGTGGTAGTGAGGGTCAGGCTGGGTGCGGTGTGTGGGTGGCAGTGAGGGTCAGGCTGGGTGCGGTGTGTGGGTGGTAGTGAGGGTCAGGTTGGGTGCGATGTGTGGGTGGTAGTGAGGGTCAGGTTGGGTTCGGTGTGTGGGTGGTAGTGAGGGTCAGGCTCGGGACGGTGTGTGGGAGGCAGTGAGGGTCAGGCTGGGTGCGGTGTGTGGGTGGTAGTGAGGGTCAGGCTGGGTGCGGTGTGTGGGTGGCAGTGAGGGTCAGGCTGGGTGCGGTGTGTGGGTGGCAGTGAGGGTCAGGCTGGGGGCGGTGTGTGGGTGGTAGTGAGGGTCAGGCTGGGTGCGGTGTGTGAGTGGTAGTGAGGGTCAGGCTGGGGGCGGTGTGTGGCTGGTAGTGAGGGTCAGGCTGGGTGCGTGGTGAGTGGGTGGTAGTGAGGGTCAGGCTGGGTGCGCTGTGTGAGTGGTAGTGAGGGTCAGGCTAGGGACGCTGTGTGAGTGGTAGTGAGGGTCAGGCTGGGGGCGGTGTGTGGGTGGTAGTGAGGGTCAGGCTGGGGACGCTGTGTGAGTGGTAGTGAGGGTCAGGCTGGGGGCGGTGTGTGGCTGGTAGTGAGGGTCAGGCTGGGTGCGGTGAGTGGGTGGTAGTGAGGGTCAGGCTGGGTGCGCTGTGTGAGTGGTAGTGAGGGTCAGGCTGGGGACGCTGTGTGAGTGGTAGTGAGGGTCAGGCTGGGTGCGGTGTGTGAGTGGTAGTGAGGGTCAAGCTGGGGACGGTGTGTGGGTGACGGTGAGGGTCAGGCTGGTTGCGGTGTGTGGCTGGTAGTGAGGGTCAGGCTGGGTGCGGTGTGTGGGTGGTGGTGAGGGTCAGGCTTGGGGCGGTGTGTGGGTGGTGGTGAGGGTCAGGCTGGGGGCGGTGTGTGGGTGGTGGTGAGGGTCAGGCTGGGGGCGGTGTGTGGGTGGTAGTGAGGGTCAGGCTGGGGGGGTGTGTGGGTGGTGGTGAGGGTCAGGCTGGGTGCGGTGAGTGGGTCGTAGTGAGGGTCAGGCTGGGTGCGGTGAGTGGGTGGTAGTGAGGGTCAGGCTGGGTGCGGTGAGTGGGTCGTAGTGAGGGTCAGGCTGGGTGCGGTGAGTGGGTGGTAGTGAGGGTCAGGCTGGGTGCGGTGAGTGGGTGGTAGTGAGGGTCAGGCTGGGTGCGGTGAGTGAACGGTAGTGAGTGTCAGGCTGGGTGCGATGTGTAGATGGCAGTGTGGGTCAGGTTGGGTGCGGTGTGTGGGTGGTAGTTAGCGTCAGGCTGGGGACGGTGTGCTGGAGGCAGTGAGGGTCAGGCTGGGGGCTGTGTGTGGGTGGTAGAGAGGGTCAGGCTGGGGGCGGTGTGTGGGTGGTAGTGAGGGTCAGGCTGGGGACGGTGTGTGGGAGGCAGTGAGGGTCAGGCTGGGGGCGGTGTGTGGGAGGCAGTGAGGGTCAGGCTGGGTGCGGTGTATGGACGGTAGTGAGGGTCAGGCTGGGGACGGTGTGTGGGAGGCAGTGAGGGTCAGGCTGGGGGCGGTGTGTGGGAGGCAGTGAGGGTCAGGCTGGGGGCTGTGTGTGGGTGGTAGAGTGGGTCAGGCTGGGGGCGGTGTGTGGGTCGTAGTGAGGGTCAGGCTGGGGGCGGTGTGTGGGTCGTAGTGAGGGTCAGGCTGGGGGCGGTGTGTGGGGGTAGTGAGAGTCAGGCTCGGGACGGTGTGTGGGAGGCAGTGAGGGTCAGGCTCGGGACGGTGTGTGGGAGGCAGTGAGGGTCAGGCTGGGTGCGGTGTGTGGGTGGTAGTGAGGGGCAGGCTGGGGGGCGGTGTGTGAGTGGCAGTGAGGGTCAGGCTGGGTGCGGTGTGTGGCTGGTAGTGAGGGTCAGGCTGGGTGCGGTGAGTGGGTGGTAGTGTGGGTCAGGCTGGGTGCGGTGAGTGGGTGGTAGTGAGGGTCAGGCTGGGTGCGGTGAGTGGGTGGTAGTGAGGGTCAGGCTGGGTGCGGTGAGTGGGTGGTAGTGAGAGTCAGGCTCGGGACGGTGTGTGGGAGGCAGTGAGGGTCAGGCTCGGGACGGTGTGTGGGAGGCAGTGAGGGTCAGGCTCGGGACGGTGTGTGGGTGGTAGTGAGGGGCAGGCTTGGGGACGGTGTGTGAGTGGCAGTGAGGGTCAGGCTGGGTGCGGTGTGTGGGTGGCAGTGAGGGTCAGGCTGGGTGCGGTGTGTGGGTGGCAGTGAGGGTCAGGCTGGGTGCGGTGTGTGGCTGGTAGTGAGGGTCAGGCTGGGTGCGGTGAGTGGGTGGTAGTGTGGGTCAGGCTGGGTGCGGTGAGTGGGTGGTAGTGAGGGTCAGGCTGGGTGCGGTGAGTGGGTGGTAGTGAGGGTCAGGCTGGGTGCGGTGAGTGGGTGGTAGTGAGGGTCAGGCTGGGGGCGCTGTGTGAGTGGTAGTGAGCGTCAGGCTGGGGGCGCTGTGTGAGTGGTAGTGAGGGTCAGGCTGGGGGCGGTGTGTGGGTGGTAGTGAGGGTCAGGTTGTGTGCGGTGTGTGGGTGGTAGTGAGGGTCATGCTGGGGCGGTGAGTGGACGGCAGTGAGGGTCAGGCTGGGTGCAGTGTGTGGGTGGTAGTGAGGGTCAGGCTGGGCACTCCGTGGCAATGAATTCCACAGGCCCACCTCCGTCTGGCTGAAGAAATGTCTCCGCATTTCTGTTCTGAATTGACCCCCTCTAATTCTAAGGGTGTGTCCACGGGTCCTAGTCTCCTCGCCTAACAGAAACAATTTCCTAGTATCCACCCTTTCCAAGCCATGTGGCCTGTCATATCCCGATATTAATTGTCTCGAGGTTTACAGCACAGAAAAAGGCTCTGTGGGCCGTTGAGTCTATTTCAGTTCAGAAAACTATCACCAAACTATCCTCATCCATTTTCCAATACACAGTCATTCGCATCATCTATCATGGCATCGCAAGCGTGCACCTAAATACATCTGAAATGCTATTGGGATGTCTGTGTCTCCCACCCTGACAGACAGTGAGGTTTAGTGCAACTGGTGCTCGATGATGCCATCACCCACAGGAACACAGAGCAGCTGGGTCTGTGCAAACCAGGGGTCGCCCACACATTGGGAAGGATGGCAGAGTCCCTGAGAGGGGGCATAGGAGATTTACCAGGATGGTACAAGGAATGGGAGATTTTAGTAGTGTGTTTTGGATTTTTTTTACACTATTCATTTTTATGATATTGGTGTTTTTAATACTTAGAGAATATCCATCTGCAATAGATGGACTCTCCTTTCTAACCTCTCCCCTTGCCTGGGCTGTGGTAACCCTCAGGTTAAACCCACCACCAGCCATCTCTCCCTAATGAGAGAGCAGCCCTATGGTCTGGGAGGACAATGCTGCCTTTCCCTTTTACACAGTGATTCCACTGTACCCCGGGGGTGGGGAGAGGGAATGCTGAAGGTGGGGGATGGCACACCACTCAGGCACAGTGCTTTGTGCTGGAGGATGGTCACTTTCTTTAATATTGTTGGGGGCTGCACTGATGCAGGCAAGTGGAGAATGTTCCAACACAATCCTGATGTGTACCTTATAGAGAGCAAACAGACATTGGGGGAATCCGGGGTTTGGGGAAACTGAGCAGAGGAAATTGTGGCTGCGCTGTGACAGAGGGGTTTAGAAATGTTACAGGTTATAATAATAAACCTTTCACCCATCGGCTCATTATACAAGGATTACAGGACACATTGAATGTTTGGGCAAATCTATTGAGAGAATGGGATGATTCAAAGGAGAACTTTTATGCAGTAAATGGGATTGAGCTGGAACACAATCCTCACACACAATGTGAATATCCAGCTCCTGATGAATGCAGTAATTCTGTCAGGGTTTGGCATTACAGTGACTGAGATTCCCATCTGAATGTCCACCTGTAGTATCCTGTAACACAAGTTTATAAAATCCATCACTGTCAGTTCAGATTAGAAACTCGCACCATCCCCTCCTCCTGGCCCAGGATGACTGGACACATTACCCCTTGTGGAGGGCAGCAGTCAGTTCAGGGGGAAATCTATGTGGGTTTCTAGGAGTTTCCAACTTGGGACTTCATGTGACTGAACAGGGCAGATCTTTGACACATGGGACAGAATGTTCCAAGAGGCAGTGAGATGTGGAGAGGAGGATTGGCTTCTTTTTTAACTTCTGTGCTGCCGCTGTGCCTCATCAATAAGACATGGGGGGTGAAAGGCTCATGCAGCTCAATGGGCAAGTGGCCTCCATTCTGACCAATGGGCAGCAAGCTCCTCCTAGTCCTCCCATAGAGCAACACTGCACGCTTCCCACTGCCCAGGACAACCAGTTAACGTTTAGAAGAATTGGGTGGAATCTGTCAGAAAAGGCATAACTGTAAAGTTCTAAGAGGATTGGTAAGTGTGAGAGATGCACAGGAGACGGGGGCAACAAGTTGCCAGATGGAGTATAATTTGGGAAAATGGGAAGTTGGTCATTTTGGAGGGGATAGTAAGAGAACAGAGTGCTATTGACATGGTGGGAACTGTAGAAAGCTGCACCACAAAGGGACCAGGGGGGTCATTGTGCAGGAAACACAGAAAGCCAGCAGATTCTGGGTCAGTCAAGGAATCAAGGGCTCTGTTTCAGATTCATCAAGTTTAAGGCAACACCGACACGGGTAAGGGGTTTCAGTAGCAATGGGACTGGGGTGAGGTGGAGACAAGCAACATTTTAAAGATTGGAATTCCTGGTGTTTGTTATTGTGTAGAATCTGATCAGAAGGTCACCTTGGGGTTACAGATATAACAGCAATGTTGTAAAGAGTGTAGTTCTACCTCAGACTGCACCCAGCGAGAGGGAGGGGCTCAGCAGTAAGGGAAAGTAATTTCTAATAGCATCTGAAGGCAACGGGTTTAACCATTACAGTTTCATTGGAGAAAATGCAGCCAATCGAGTAGTGGGAATGTGGTCAGCAGTTTGATAACTGAATAACAGTGGAATAATGGAGAGGGATGATGGGGAGGGAGAGCTGGGCATTGTCAGTGTACATGTGAAACCTAACACGGTGCTTTTGGACGATATCACCTCCTGGCAGTGTGTAGGTGAGAAAAAGGAGGGGCCAAGGATAGATCCTTAGATTCCCTACAGTGTGGAAACAGTCCCTTCAGCCCAACATGTCCACACTGACCCTCCGAAGAGGAACCCACCCAGCCACATTCCCCTACATTTACCCCTGATTAATGCACCTAACATGACAGGCAATTTAGCATGGCCATTTCACCTGACCTGCACATCTTTGGTCTGTGGGAAGAAACCGGAGCACCCGGAGGAAACCCACGCAGACACAGGGAGGATGTGCAAACTCCACACAGACAGTTGCCCGAGGCTGGAATCGAACCTTGGTCCCTGGTGCTGTGAGGCAGCAGTGCTCTCCACTGAGCCACCGTGCTGGCCAACCCTTGAGGGACACCACATACAGGGATTTCAGAAAGGAAATCAGAGAGGGTATCACAGCTACAGAAGTTACTATTGTCGAGGAGGGTCTGCCTACTGAGTCAGTATGGGTGGAAATTAGGAACGGTAAGGGAGCAGTTACCTCATTGGGCCCCCCCCCCAAACAGCAGCAGGGAGACTGAGGAAAGCATAGATCGGCAGATTTTGGAAAAGTGTGAATGGAGTACGGTTGTTGTAATGGGTGACTTTAACTTTCCCAATATTGATTGGAATGTCCTTCGAGCAGATTGTTTGGAAGGAGCTCTTTTTGTAAGGTGTGTTCAGGAGGGTTTCCTAACTCAGTACATTAAAGCGGCCGACGCTGGGAGAGGCCATTGGTGGGCCGACGAGGGGAGAGGGGATTTGGTGCTCGGCAATGAGCCTGGGCAGGTGTCAGATCTTGTGGTGGGAGACCATTTTGGTGATAGTGACCACAACTGCCTCGCATTGTACATAGCTATGGAGAAGGAGAGAAGCATGTACAATGGGAGGGTATTTAACTGGGGAAAAGGATACTATGATACTATCAGACATGGGTTAGGAAGCATGGACTGGGAGCAATTGTTCCATAGAAAGGGCACTATAGACATGTGGAGACGGTTTAAGGAACAGTTGTTGCGACTGATGCATAAATATGTTCCTCTGAGATAGGCAAGAAGGGGTAAGATAAAGGAACCTTGGATGACGAGAGCGGAGGAGCTTCTCATCAAAATAAAGAAGGCCACTTACGTAAGGTGGAGGAAGCTAAGGTCTTGCTCAGCTCTAGAGGATTACAGGCAGGCGGGGAAGGAGCTCACAAATGGTCTGAGGAGAGCCAGGAGGGAGCACAAGAAAGGCTTGGCAGGAAGGATTAGGGAGAATCCAAAGGCATTTTACACGTATGTGAGGAATAAGTGACTGATCAAATAAGGAGGAGAACCGATCAGGGATAGCATAGGGAACTTGTGTGTAGAGTCTGAGGGGGTACGGGGAGCCCTAAATGGGTTTTTTGCTTCTGTCTTTACTAAAGAAAAGGACCTTGTAGTGAATGAAACCATTGAGGAGCAGGTAAGCATGCTGGATCAGATAGAGATTGAGGAAGCTGATGTGCTGAAATTTTTGACGAATGTTAAGATTGACAAGTCTCCAGGGCCAGACCAGATTTGTCCTCGGCTGCTTTAGGAAGAGAGAAATGTGACAGCTTCGCCGCTTGCGAAGATCTTTGCATCCTCGCTCTCCACTGGAGTCGTACCTGAGGACTGGAGGGAGGCAAATGTAATTCCTCTCTTCAACAAAGGAAATAGGGAAATCCCCAGCAATTACAGACCAGTCAGTCTCACGTCTGTCGTCTGCAAGGTGTAGAAAGGATTCTGAGGGATAGGATATATGACCCTCTGGAAGAGCGTGGTTTGATTAAATGCAGTCAGCACGGCTTTGTGAGGGGCAGGTCACGCCTCACAAATCTTATTGAGCTCTTTGAGGATGTTACTAGACAAGTTGATGAGGGTCGAGCGGTGGATGCTGTGTATCTGGACTTCAGTAAGGCATTTGATAAGGTTCCCCATGGTAGGCTCATTCAGAAGGTCAGGAGGAATGGGATACAGGGAAATGTAACTGTCTGGATACAGAATTAGCCGGTCGACAGAAGACAGCGAGTGGTAGTGGAAGGAAAGTATTCTGCCTGGAAGGCAGTGGTGAGTGGTGGGCTCTGTCCTTGGGCCTCTACTCTTTTTTTACTTTGATTAATGACTTGGATGAGGGGATTGAAGGATGGGTCAGCAAGTTTGCAGACAACACAAAGGTTGGAGGTGTCGTTGACAGTGTAGAGGGGTGTTGTAGGCTGCAGCGGGACATTGACAGGATGCAGAGATGGGCTGAGAGGTGGCAGATGGAGTTCAACCTGGATAAATGTGAGGTGATGCATTTTGGAAAGTCGAATTTGAAAGCTGAGTACAGGATTAAGGCAGTGTGAAGGAACAGAGAGATCTTGGTGTGCACGTACATAGATCCCTTAAAATGGCCACCCAGGTGGCTAGGGTTGTGAAGAAAGCATTTCGTGTTTTGGCTTTCATTAACAGGGGGATTGAGTTTAAGAGCCGTGAGATATTGGTGCTGCTCTATAAAACTTTGGTTCGAACGCACTTGGAATACTGTGTCCAGTTCTGGTCACCCTATTATAGGAAAGATGTGGATGTTTTGGAGAGGGTTCAGAGGAGGTTTACCAGGGTGCTGCCTGGAATAGGTGGCTTATCTAACGAAGAGAGGTTGACTGAGCTTGGACTTTTTTCATTGGAAAAAAGAAGAAAGTGAGGGGACCTAATTGAGTTATACAAGATAATGAGAGGCATAGATAGAGTCGATAGCCAGAGACTATATCACAGTGCAGAAATGACTAACACGAGGGGTCATAGTTTTAAGCTGTTTGGCGGAAAGTATAGAGGGGATGTCAGAGGTGGGTTCTTTACACAGAGAGTTGTGCGAGCATGGAATGCGTTGCCAGCAGCAGTTGTGGAAGCGAAGTGGGAACATTTAAGAGACTGCTGGATATGTATATGGTCACAGACATTTGAGGGTCTGTACATTAGGTTTACCTTACATGAGGATCAATGCTCGGCACAACATCTTGGGCTGAAGGGCCTGTTCTGTGCTGTACTGTTCTGTGTTCTATGATCTATGAAGTGTATCTGTACCTTGCGACCCTCTGCACCCTGTACTGACAGATAGTGCTCCCTCAAACCTTAGAAACCATCCCCTCAGTAAGTTTATCCCCAGAGAACCTCGAGAAAACATCATACCCTCAACATCTCAGAAAGCAAACCTGTTACCCCCTTGGACCGTGATCATTCCCAAACCTGTTCTCACTGCGATGACCCACAGCCTCCCCCCACGGCCCAGAACATTATTTGAGTCTCTGGATTGATCATTCGGCCCATCAGGTTCACACTGACCCTCGTCAGAGCATCCTATTCCCCCCACCCCCCCCACCGCATCCCCCAACACCCCGCCCCATCCCAGGAACCCTTCATTCCTCTGGCTAATCCACCTAGCCTGCACATCTTTGGACAGTGACACGGGGAGAATGTGCCAACTCCACACAGACAGTCGCCCGAGGCTGGAATCGAACCCGGGGGGGGGGGGGGGGGGTGAGGCAACACTGAGCCCCCCTGACAATCCCACCATCTCCTCCACATTGATGACCGTTTGATGTGTATACCCGGGGAGTATCTAACTTGTCTCGTGTTTATTTAAGAAAGATTATAGATAAGGGCAATGCCTCCACCAGCTCAAGATGCTTGGTCCCCCTTGAAAAAATATTTATATCAATTTCAAAAAGAGACTTTATTCACAAAAAAACTCTCCGTACAAACACAGTCACTAAAGTTCGGTTCTGTACAGTCTTTCCAACATGTCTTTGCAATGACATATAAAGTCCCCTTGGCTGATTAACTGAAATGTTAGGTCTGAGCTGTTCCTTCTGAATTAACATCACAAAGTTACATTGATAAGGATCTTTGTGAAGTGCCTGTGTTCTGTATCTGTTCTCCCATGTAGCCCGCCCTCCGAATACAACACCTTATAAAGCTTTAAACCTGTTTGTTAACTTTCAGCAGAAGCAGCCTCAGGGCATTGAGCACAGACTGAATGACTCAGTGACGCTTGGATCAGGTCAGATCAAATTCTCAAGCAAACAGATGGCTGGGGATATTCAGTAACAACGGTGAGGAGAGAGAGGAACAATTCACATTTCAAGTGACCCTTCCTCAAAACGGTCTGTTCTGAAGGAGCTTTCCCGCAGAAATCACTGGATTGAAAGGTGAACTCTGTCTGTCTCTTTCTCCCTCTCCCATCAGAGATGCTGCCGGACATGCTGAGCTTCTTCAGCAATCTCTGTATTGATGTTTCAGGTCTCCAGCGGGTCCGTACAGATTGGTTTTAGTGTTGAATTCTCAAGCTTGCTCTGTTCAAGGGATTGAACCCCTCTGCTACAAAGGGGGGACAGTTACCTCTCTCTGTCCTCCCTCTCTCTACCCCCTTTCTCTGTCCCTCTTTCTCTGTCCCCACTCTCTCTGATCCCCCTCTCTCTGTCCCCCCCTCTCTGTCCCCACTCTCTCTGATCCCCCTCTCTCTGTCCCCTCACTCTCTGTCCCCATTCTCTCTGATCCCCCTCTCTCTGTCCTCACTCTCTGTCCCCCACTCTCTGTCCCCACTCTCTCTGAACCCCTCTCTCTGTCCCCCCTCTCTGTCCCCACTCTCTCTGATCCCCCTCTCACTGTCCCCCCTCTCTGTCCCCACTCTCTCTGATCCCCCCTCTCTCTGTCCCCCTCTCTGTCCCCACTCTCTCTGATCCCCTCTCTCTGTCCCTCTCTATATGTCTCTTTTTCTCTGTCCCCTTCACTCTGCCCCTCTCTCTGTCACTCCTCTCTGTCCCTGCTCTCTCTGTACCCGCTCTGTGTTCCTCCTCCTCTCTCTACCCCGTCTCCGTGCCCCCTTTCTCTACCTCCTCTGTCTATCCCCACTCTCCCTGAATCCCTCTCTCTGACCCCTTTAACCCCGTCTCTCTGACCCCCTGTCTCTGTCCCCCTCTCTGTGTCCCCTCTCCAGTCTC